>NC_077228.1:190833966-190996466 GCF_027887165.1 Monodelphis domestica | reverse complement strand
CTGTTCTCCTCTTCTCTCTGGAACATGTGGCAACCAACTCTGTCTCTGTCTCTCTATCTCTGTCTCTCTTTGGAACTTTCCATGTGTGCCCTACCTCCACCCCAGAAGAAATAGCATCCTGATCACATATGGCAGCTAGGAGATGGGCTGGCCCTCGGTGAGTTTGAAACCATTTCCTTTTTGGCTTTGGGTCCAGGGTTGTGTAGGCATTTTTTCCTGAGTTCAGGCCACCAAACAGTAGTCCTGAGATGAACATTTCCAGTCTCTGAGACAATCTTGTGAATTCAAATGGTTAGGAGCTCCTGGGCCCCTCAGTCAGCACTGTCTACACTGTAGAACGTGTGCCCTAGATCCCTTCCAGTGTTTTTTGGAGAAGAAAATAATGACCATCAAAAAGAAAAGACCACCAACTCTAGTCCAACTCATCTGAAGATATAGACCTTGGGGGAGATAGTTCAGAATTAATGCCAAACTGAAATATCTATTCATCAGTTCTGCAAAGCACTCTGTATTTTAAATATCAAACTCCTAGAAGTGTATAGCAGTATTTAAAAGTTACTGCTTCTTGTTTAAGATTGTCAGTGTGCCCGTGTGTGACTTTTGTGTGAAGCATTTCTTTTATGCGGAGGAATTGAAGAGCTGGGCACTGATCTCTATTTTACAATGAGGACCTTTCTACTGTCCCCTTTTGGGGAGACCCTAGACACACACCCAACTTCAGTGTCAAGTGATTCTTCCATTTTGGGGGGTTCAGAGATCCCAAGACCAGAAGAAAATGACATGACCTTTCTCTTTAGGGGCCAGGCTCCTCCCAGAACTGAATTCAAGCCACTCAGGTGGGACCAGAACTAGGAAGAACATTTTAATGGAGAGGAAGAAGGTGAGTGAGACAAATGTCCCTCAGACCAGCAATAGTTCTTTGTCTCTTTATTTGTGGCTCCTAGCACAGTGTCTGG
The DNA here is from genome assembly GCF_027887165.1 of Monodelphis domestica. Taxonomy (NCBI): domain Eukaryota; kingdom Metazoa; phylum Chordata; class Mammalia; order Didelphimorphia; family Didelphidae; genus Monodelphis; species Monodelphis domestica. The sequence goes on along the minus strand of NC_077228.1, from coordinate 190,995,510 downwards.
CACATAGCAGGTACACAATAAATGCTTGTTGATTAATTATTTCATCCATGATTTCATCAATATGAATGCTCTCTGTATGTGATGTGGGTCACAATTCTTTTTTGGCATAAAGATTGACTAGTTTGGAATACTTATGGATAGGTAGGTGATGCAGTGGATAGAATTCCAGACCTGGGGAGAGGAAAACTCCTCTTCTTGAGTTCAAATCCAGCCTCAGATATCTATTAGCTATATGATACTAGGCAAGTCACTTAACCCTGCTTGCCTCAGTTTTCTCACCTATAAAATAATCTGGAGAAGGAAATGGCAACCCATTCCAGTATTTTGCCAATTCCAAATGGGGTCAGAAAGAGTCAGATGTGACTGAAAGAATAATGAATTGGTAGAGTTACCAGGGCCAAAAAATTCATCACCCTGCAGCCAATTTGGTGAACATTCATTAAGTGCCTACTACATGCCAGGTGCTGTGCCAGAAGTTGGAATTACAAAGCCAAAAATGAAAATAGTCTCTATCCTGAAAGAGCTTGTATTCAGGGGATGTGCTAGAGCTAACTGATGGCTAAATTTTCAGTGTGAGCCTTTATGTTTAGAAATTGGCAAATGCTCCAAATTACTTGATTGTTATTGTGTTGATTGTTTAGACTTAAGAAAGTGACAGAGAAACTGTTCCTAATAAAGATTAAACTTAATAGTATATTGTAAAGGAAGCTAGGTGGCACAGTGAATAGGGTGCTGAACTTGGAGTCAGGAAGATGAGTTCAAATTCAGCCTCAGCCTTAGCTACTTACTAGCTATGTGACCCTGGGCAAGTCACTTTACCCTGTTTGCCTAAAAAAATCTGTAAACAGAAAGAAGATACTGTTTAGAGGCATCCAGGTGTTTCAGTGGATAGAGAGCCAGGCCTGGAGACAGGAAGTCCTGGGTTCAAATATGACCTTAGACACTTCCTAACTGTGTGATCCTGGACAAGCCACTTAATTCCAGTTGCCTAACCCTTTACCTCTCTTCTGTCTTGGAACCAATACAAAGTATTGACTATAAGACAAAAGGTAAAGAGTTTTAAAAAAAGTATATTGTACATACTTTCGGAAAGTCGGTTATTAAATATTTACTACCACACTCTTACAGTCTACTTGAGAAATACAATATATGTACAAATAAGGAAATATGAAATACATATAAAATAAACATCCTAGATGTATACATACATATTTTGAGGGGGAAGTGCTAATAATTGGGGACATCCCAAAATGTAGGAGGTGGTATTTTAGCTGATCTTTGAATGGAGCTTAGGATTCCAAGATGAAAATAAAATATTTCAGGAATGAGAAGGAATAAGCATTTATATAGCACTTCCTTTGTGCCACATATTGTGCTAAATGCTTTTTACAAACATTATCTCATCTGATCCTCACAAGAATCCTGCAAAGTCGGTGCTTTTCTCATTCCCATTCCCAGCTGTTCAAATTGAGGCAAAAAGAAGTTGTGTGATTTATCTGAGCAATGATTTGAACTCAGGTGTTCCTAATTTCAGACTTGGCACTCTATTCACTGCACCACCAGCTGTATGAGAATAAAGAGGGGCAGTGTGTGTGTGTGTGTGTGTGTGTGTGTGTGTGTGTGTGTGTGTGTGTGTGTAAGAACTGCCTATGCAAAGGCCTGAAATACTGATTGATTAGGGGATAGAATGTTCTATAGAAGGACAGCAAATAGGCTAGTTTGTTAGACATTGAGTACATGAGAAGAATTAAGGTGAAGTAAACTTCTCCAAGTTTATTTAGGCTGGCCTCAGAGGACAGACACATAGTCCATTTCTGGCCCAGACTTGAAATCTTTCTGATCTAGCAGGTGTGTGTGGTAGAAAATATTTGGGATGGTGAGCAGGGAGCTTATCACTTTTGTTTGCTGACCCTTATCCTTGTGCGTTTAGCACCATTCTTCCCTAGGTCCTCTTTCTGTTCTCCCTTGGGCACAAATTTTCTCTAATCATTCAGTTAGGAAATCATCTCCATTTTTAGGGAAGGGTTTTCCTTTAAAAATTGCCAAAGAGGGGGCCACTAGATCACTCAGTGGATAGAGAGCCATGCCTAGAGACAGGAGGTCCTGGGTTCAAATAGGACCTTAGATACTTCCTAGCTATATGACCTTGGGCACTTGTCACTTAACCCAATTGCCTAAGCTCTTACCTGTCTTCTGCCTTGGAATCAATACTTAGTATCAATTCTAATACAGGAGGTAAAGGTTGAAGGAAAATAAAAGAAACAAAATTGCCTGAGAAGGAAGAATGGAAAAGGAGAAATATCCAAAGTGATCACCTCAAAAAGGCAGTTCACTTAGAAAGTTTCCACCTGTGTAAAAGGAGGAAATCCAGAAACTTAAACAGTTAGGGACCCCTCCTTCCTCTTTCTTTGCCCCCCCCCCCCCCACTTTGCTCACTCCACCTTGTTTATTACCTCAGTAGAATAAACTTGGGATTTTTTTTTTTATTAACTGGCTGAAGACTGAGTGAGGGACATCTCAAGCTGAGTTGGGAGGGAAGTGACCTCTCTTCACTTAAGAAGAGGGGCTTGCTGAACAGCAACAAAGTGATAGAGGGCAATAATCTGGCAGGCTAGGTGCCATAGTTAAGGAAGGTTGAAGGGGAAAACAAAACAGACTCACCTTCCTTCTCTTTCTGGGTCAACTTTAAGGAGGTATCTACCTCCTTTGCCTTGCCTTGAGGGGGAGAGCACTCTATTCTCCCTCTCTAATTCTTTACCAACTATTACACACCGGAATTGCTAAATTCATTTTTTCTAGTGACAGTTCAGATTTGCATTTGCTTTTGAGAAGCTATGAAAATATAAATAAATAAAAGCTCTTTTCTATATAGTTCTAAGCTCCCATGTTTGGCAGGTTCCAGAAATTATAAAGTTGATCTTTTTTCCTTCTGGGTGCTTTATTCCTATTATTCCTATTAACTTTCTCTTTGCTGGTGTTTGCATAAAGATATTATATATATAATACATTTATATATATATATATACACACACACAAATAAGTACATGTATATGCAGATAAGCAATGCAATAGTTAACCATTTTATTTTAGAGAAATGGCATATCAGAAAGCAAAAAGTCTCCCAGAAACAGAGTTTGGGAAAATTGCTCATTTCCCACCAGGGAAAGAGAACAAGAGTGGAAATAAAGAAGGCATGAATTTACTAGTTCTGTTCTCAGCACCCTGAAGCTGAGTGGCTTGAACCCTTCTGTATCTGTTCCCTCTGGCTCAGCTACAGTGCTTTCTTGTTCCCCTTACAGTTTCATCTCTTTCCAGGATCATGGCCTTTTGGAAAAATGCCACATCACATTGTTCATTCATATTGAGATTGAAGTATACTGAAACTTTCAGTTCTTTTTCAGAAAAATTGCTACCTATCATGTACTTATGAGGCTGTTTTTTTGAACCCAAGTATAAAACTTTACATTTATCTCTGAAGTAAACTTCACCGCCTTCATTAGATTCAGCCTCATATTCTAGTCCAGATGGGTCAAACACATGGCCTATGGCTATATGTGGCCCAAACACTCCCAAGTATGACCCAAACCAGATTAGAATGCAACTGGGAAATAGTTAACAAAATAAATAAAAATTCAACAACATTAGGGTTTTTAAAAAACCCTTACCTTTCATTGTGGATCCAATACTCTAATTTTTCCAAGGCAGGAGAGTAGTAAGGGCTAGACAATGTGTGTGTGTGTGGGGTGTTAAATGACTTGCTCAGTGTCACACAGCTAAGAAGTTTCTGAGGCCAGACTTGAACCCAGGACTTCCCATCTCTAGGCCCGGCTCTCAATCCACTGAGTCATTTAACTGCTTCCAACATTATGTTTAAAAACTAAGTCAATATGTGGCTTCTAGGAATACTTATATATGGATTATTGACACCCATTTCTTTTTGAGTCAAGCACCACTGTTCTAGGCTATCAAGATCTTTTTGAATCCTGACAGTCATTCAAAATATAAACCATTCCTCCTAGTTTCTGTTGTCTGCAAATGGGAAAAATATACCATCAGCCTTTATCTGAGTCACTGATAAAAATGTTATTCATTCCAGATCTACTCCTTTGAGATCTAATGCCAAATTGATATTGATCCATTAATGACTTTTTTTTTAAATTGGCCATTCAACAAGTACTTAGTCCATCTAATTGTATTATCATCTAGTTTCAAATCCCTTTATCTTTTCAACAGAAATAATAAGATACTTTGCCAATGTTTTGCTGCAATCTAGTATGCTATAGGTACATCATTTCTTTGATCTTCTAGTTGAATGGCCCCATCAAAAAAGGAAATGAAATTAGTCAAGCCCACTCTGCCTCTTTGTAGCATAATTTCCTTTTTTAGATGTCCACTTCACTTACTATCTCTTTAGTGAACCATTCAAGAATTTTCCCATTAATCAAAGTCTACATATTAGCCTACAGTTTGTAGACAGTGTTTTCCTCCTTTTTTTGGGGGGGGGGAGGAATTTGAAAAGATATCTGTCTTTCTTTGGTACTAAGACAACCCTCCCATTCTGCTTGATCTTTTAACACCCCAATATGGCTAGCCACACAAGGGCAGTATGAAAAGATATCTTGCCTTTGCTAAGGCTGTAGCAGTGATATCCCAGGCATATGGGGGCTCCCAACAATAGTGTAGAAGGGAGCCCCAATTTTGCTCCCTGAAAGTCCTTTCATCCACACACCAAGAAAACAAAGACTAAGAACAAGTGATTCCATTTCAGACATGAATTTAGATTTGAAAAAAGAATTTCAGAAAAAAATCATGAATGAAAAGCTCCAGGTATTGTCAATTACAAGGGAAAGAAGGAATCATAAATAAGAAAAGAAACTCAAGCCAAAAAATATAGCTGAATATGAAAAAAACAGAGGATGCTTCCCAGAATCTTTCCACAATCACAGAATCTGAGCGTGGAAGAGATCTGAGTAGCCATATAGTCCAATTCATACTCAAATGGAATCTTCACTATCCTATACTCAGCATGTATTCTTCCAGCCTTTGATTTAAACCTCCAATGAGAGAGAGCTCATCCCTTCCTAAGGGAAAGATCAAGTCATCAAAAAGTTTTTCATGACATAAAGCCTAAATTTGCTTCTTTGTAACTTCTACACATTGCTTCCATTTCTGCTCTTTGGGGCCAAACAGAACAAATCTAATAATTCCTCTTCCCCAAGGCAGCCCTTTAAATACTTGCAGACAACTGTGGATGGTCACTTCTCTACCCTACTGCCATAATATCTCTCCTCTTTCTAAAGAGATTCATCAATCCATCCACAGATCCTCCCTTCAGCCCCCACACAGAATTTTATTTTTTCTAGGCTCAGCATTTCCATCCTATGATATGCAAGGCCTTTCACCATCCCAGCTGCCTTCCTCTGGACATTCTCTAGTTTACCAATGTCTTACTCTCTTAGGATACCAGATGTGTTTTGATAAGAGCAGAGTACAGAGAGATTCTCATATCAACTCTTTATTCATGAAAGTGATGCTCCTCTCAATTCAATACTTAGATGTAATATTCAATTTATCTTTTGATTCAGGATTATTTATACTTTCCTTTGCTGTTTTTATATGTGCGGCTATCTCTTCCATTATTATAGGGTGTTAGGTTTAGAAGGTAACAGAAAGGTCTTCTATTCTACTTTCCTTCTCAATTAGGAATCCTTTCTCTGGTGTCTTTGAGGAATGATTATCCAATCTACTATTTAAATAATATCTAGGGAGAGGGAATTTTTCCACTATTTGACCTATTTAATCTAATCCAAAGCAATAAACACCAATTATGTTCCAATTACATACAAAACATTGTACTAGATCCTAGGGATACAAAGACAGAATGAGAAACTGTCCCTACTTTCTTTCTTTCTTTTTTACATATATCTTTTTTATTTAGAACATTTTTCCCATGGTTACATGATTCATGATCCTCCACATGCTCTTTCCTCCCCCCTCCTGAAGCTGACAAGCAGTTCCACTGGGTATCATTGTTCAAAACCTATTTCCATGTTATTCTTATATGCAGTTGAGTGATCTTTTAACATCAAGACCCTAATCATATCCCCATCGAACCATATGATCAATCATATGTTTTTCTTCTGCATTTCTGGTTCCATATTTCTTTCTCTGTATGTGGACAGCATTCTTTCTCCTAAATTGCTCTGGATTGTCCTGGGTCATTGCATTGCTGGTAGAAAAATCCATTACATTTGGTTGTACCACAATGTATCTGTCTCTGTGTACAATGTTTTCCTGGTTCTGCTCCTTTAGCTCTGCATCACTTCCTGGAGGTTGTTCCAGTCTCCATGGAATTCCTCCATTTTATTATTCCTTTTAGCACATAGTAATAGTAATAGTATTCCATCACCAACATATACCACAATTTGTTCAGCCATTCCCCAATCGAAGGACATCCCCTCATTTTCCAATTTTTGGCCACCACAAAGAGTGCTGCTATAAATATTTGTGTACAAGTCTTTTCCCTTATTATCTCTTTGGGTTATAAACTCAGCAGTGGTATGACTGAATCAAAGGGCAGGAATTCTTTTAAAACCCTTTATGCATAATTCCAAATTGCCCTCTGGAATGATTGGAACAATTTACAACTCTACCAGCAGTGTATTAGTTTCCCAATTTTGTCACATTCCCTCCAACATTTATTATTTTCCTTTGCTGCCATATTGGCCAGTCTATTAGGTGTGAGGTGGTACCTCAGAGTTGTTTTAATTTGTGTTTCTCTAATCAGGAGGGATTTAGAACACTTTTTCATGTGCTTATTAATAGTTTTGATTTCATTCTGTGAAAATTTCCTATTCATGCGCCTTGACCATTTGTTGATTGGGGAATGGCTTGATTTTGTGTAAATTTGACTTAGTTCCTTATTTATTTAGGAAATTAAACCTTTGTCAGAGAGTTTTGTTATAAAAATGTTCTCCCAGTTTGTTGATTTCCTTCTAATTTTGGTTGCATTTTGTTTTTGTTTGTATAAAACCTTTTAAATTTGATATAATCAAAGTAATTCATTTTACATTTTGCAATATTCTCCATCTCTTGCTTGGTCTTAAATTCCTTCCTTTCCCTCTGAACTGTTTCTGCTTACATATATTACTTAAGGTGTGGAAGATAAAGCATGCAAGTAGATATGAGTATACATATCAACTGAGGAGATGAGATCAAGCACTAACAACTAAGGAGATCAGGAAAGTCTTCCTAATCAAAATCTTGGAATAAGCTAGGAAATTTAAGAGTTAGAAGTAAGGAAGCAATATTCTAGGCATGAGGTATAGCATATACAAAGGCATGGAGGTGGGGGATTGGGTGTCAAGTTTGGGGAATAGGAAGAAAGTGAGTTTGGCTAGTATCTCAAGTTTGTGAATTGGAGCAATATGAAATAACCCTGGCTCTTTCCTGATGACCTTATTTTTTAGTCTCCATTTCAACAGTATCATCAGCTCCAATGGAAATTCTTGGACCCTTTAAAATTGTCCTTTAAGCTTATTCAGGGACCACTCTGTTTCCTTAGTCGAGAAAGTGATTCCATGAACTCCTGGCTTCATTTTTATAAGCTCCATCTTTCCTAAGACTCTTTTGTTCTTATGAGAAAAAGTTTCCTTTGCAGGCAGACATCCAACATGGTCCTATTCATTTTGCCCATTTCAATGAAATATGCCATCTTGCTTTTTAAATAATATCTTTGATCTGGCTGAGAGGATGTTCAGATAAATGACTAACTTATAATACTCATGGAGGATCTCATCCCTTTTGTGACTCCTTCAGTGAGACCAAAAAAAAAAAATATTACATGACAAACATTTATGCTCCTACTGGTATGCTAGCTTCCCAAGATACAAATAGAAAAGTAATTCAAGTCATTGCCCTTAAGAATCTTACTTCTAAGGAGTTTGTTAGGAAGCGACAATATGTAAATGTAGGATATTAAAAATATACAGTGTTTTGGTAAACTTTACTGGTGGTGCGCTTTAACAATTGGGTTAATCAGGGGAGATCTGAAGGAGATGACACTTGAATGGAGCCTTAAAGATAACGAGAGTTTCCAAGATACAAAGTTTGAGAGGGAGAGCATTCCAGACATGGAGAGAGAACCTACACAAAGGGATGGAGATGAAAGATGGAATTTCATGTACTGAGATTAGCAAGCAAGATAGTTTGACTGGAATATAGAATGTGTGATCAACCTAGAAGGGTTAGCTGGGGTCAGATTTTTAAGAGCCGGATAAAGAAGTTGGTATTTACAAAAAATTTTTTTGTTTTTTCCCCCCTAAATTACATATAAAAACAATTTTTAATATTTTTTAAAAATATTGAGCCAAATACTCCCCCTTCCTCCTTTGTTTCCCTCCCTCTTCCCTGAGATGGCTAGCAATCTGATATAGATTTTACATGGGTAGGGATGTATAGCATTTTTTCATATTAGTCATTTTGTGAAGAGAACTTGAACAAGACAAAAGTAAGTGAAGACAGAAAGTGAGATATAGTATGTTTAGGTCTGTGTTCAGACCCCAACAGTTCTTTCTCTGGAGGTAGATGGCATTTTTCATCATGAGACCTTGGGAATTGTCTTGGATCATTTTATTGCTAAGAATAGCCAAGTCATTCACAATAGTTCATCAAACAATACTGCTGCTACTGTGTACAATGGTCTCTTGGTTTTGTTTAATTTATTTTGCATCAGTTCATGTGGTCTTTCCAGGTTTTCCTGAAATCATCCTTCTTGTCATTTTTTATGGCACAATAGTATTCCATTATGGTCATATACCACAACTTTTTTGGTCATTCCCCAATTGATGGACACCCCTCAATTTTCAGTCAAAGTTTGTATTTTTGTATTTAAGTTTATTAATTAATTTGTTTGTTACATTAAAATACCCAGTTCAATGCCTCCCTACCTCCCCACCCTCTTTAAAGAAGGCATCAGTTGTCAAAAAGATATATGTATTTATAAAACTATGTCTTAACTTATTTCTATTTTTCAGTTCTTCTTTTAGTTTATCTTAAGGGCAAGGGGGAACTCTTGAAGGATCTTGATCAGGGGAGTGATATAGTCAAACCTGGATTTTAGGAATATCACTTTGGCAGCCACATGTAGAATGGATTGGGATGTGCAGAAATTGGATACAGAGAAACAGTTTAGAAGGCTATTGCAGTAACCTAGAGGAGAAAGAATAAGAAAAAGCCTGAACTGGGTTGATCATATGTTGAATTCCCTATTATGTTGAGAGCTTCTTGAGGTTTGGGACTTTGACTTTTTTTTGTATCCTCAGCATTTACACTGATTCGTGGCACATAGTAGGTACTTAATAAGTGTTTATTAACTGACTATTGGTTGACACGAATGAGTATAGTGAATATAGTGGATGTGAAAGATGCTGAGGAAGTGGAATGGACAAGATTTGGCAATTGATTGGAAAAACAGTAGTGCCCAAAGTAGAAAGAGAGAATAAGAGAGATGAGTTTAGAAGGGAAAATGAGCTTTATTTGGAATATGCTATTTGAGATCCCTATTTGGAGGTGTCTAGGTGGTATATCCATATGGAGACATCAATTAGGCAGTTAGCTTTTAGAGCCCATCACTATGTATCTTCAACCCATTTTTCCAGACTCATTATGCATTTCTCTCCCAGTACACTATACTTCAACCAACCTAATCTTTAACAAAAGGCTGCATCATATGGAGATCATGACGACTACTACTCAGAGCACTAGATATGGGTAGATATTGAGCATATAGCTTGTTTCATTTTTTGTCTTTGTGTACCCAGCTCCTAGCATCATGCTTGATACATAGTAATTGTTTAATAAATTCTCCCTGATTAGAACATTATACACAATAACTGAAATATTGTGGAACAATCAAATGTGATAGACTTTGCTACTAACAGCAATACGATGGTCCAGGACAATTTGGAGGGACTTTTGAAAAACAATGCTATCCACCTTCAGAGAAAAAACTGTTGGAGTAGAAATTCAGGTGAAAACATATGATTTATCATGTGTTTATTTGGGCTTATTACTTGGAGTTTTGGTTTTATAAGATTATTCACGTATTGTTCTAAATCTCTTATAATCAGAGAGATGCAAATAAAAACAACTCTGAGGTATCACCTCACACCTAGCAGATTGGCTAACATAACAGCAAAGGAAAGTAATGAATGCTGGAGGGGATGTGGCAAAGTGGGGACATTAATTCATTGCTGGTGGAGCTGTGAACTGGTCCAACCATTCTGGAGGGCAATTTGGAACTATGCCCAAAGGGCGACAAAAGAATATCTACCCTTTGACCCAGCCATAGCACTGCTGGGTCTGTACCCCAAAGAGATAATGGAGACAAAGACTTGTACAAAAATATTCATAGCTGCGCTCTTTGTGGTGGCCAAAAAATGGAAAACGAGGGGATGCCCATCAATTGGGGAATGGCTGAGCAAATTGTGGTATATGTTGGTGATGGAATACTATTGTGCTAAAAGGAATAATAAAGTGGAGGAATTCCATGGAGACTGGAACAACCTCCAGGAAGTGATGCAGAATGAGAGGAGCAGAACCAGGAGAACATTGTATACAGAGACTAATACACTGTGGTATAATCGAATGTAATGGACTTCTCCATTAGTGGCGGTGTAATGTCCCTGAACAATCTGCAGGGATCTAGGAGAAAAAAACACTATTCATAAGCAAAGGATAAACTATGGGAGTGGAAACACTGAGGAAAAGCAACTGCCAGAATACAGCGGTTGAGGGGACATGACAGAGGAGAGACTCTAAATGAACACTCTAATGCAAATATTATCAACAAAGCAATGGGTTCAAATCAAGAAAACATGTAATGCCCAGTGGATTTACACGTCGGCTATGGGGGGTGGGGGGGAGGAAAAGAAAATGATCTATGTCTTTAATGAATAATGCTTGGAAATGATCAAATAAAATATAATAATTAAAAAAAAGAAAAAAGAAATACATTTTTCCCACAGATATATGTGTATATATATATTACATATATATATATATATATATATATATATATATATATATGTATCTCACATATAAACTACTCCATTCTCCACCAATTTGTTTTGGGAATCACCCTTTATTTCTATATCATGTATCCCTTTTGAATTTATATTGGTATATGACATGAAGTGACTTATTTGTGTCATATTTTTTTTCAGTTTTCCCAGCAGTTTGTGTTAATCGTGAGTTCTAAATTTTAAAAGATTCTAGAATCTAGAAGCTTGGATGTTTGGGTTTGTTAAAAAATTAAATTTCTCTGGTTTTTTACTATGGTAAAAAAAAGATTATTCACTTATAAAAATAAATAATATGGAAATATGTTTTACATGATAATACATGTATCACTCAGATTAAATTGCTTGTCAGCTCTGGAAGGGGGGAGGGAAAAGGGGAGGGAGACAACATGAATTATGTAACTTTGGAAAATTTATATGAAAATTTGTTATTAAAATAAGGATAAAATTAAAATTGTTTAAAAATGCTCCCTGTTTGATTGGTACCATCCATACTCTTTTCTCCTGTCTCACGGTACAATAATTCAAGTCCTTATCAAATGTCACTTAGACTATTGCAATAGTCTATGTGTCTTTCTCCTGCTAAATAAACTCCAATAGCTCTGGGTGTTGCCTCTTGAATCAAATATACATTTATCTGTGTAGAATTTAAAGTCCTTTACAACCTGTCCCCAAACTACTTTTACAGAAATTTCACATATCATTTTCTTCACCCTATTCATCAGCTAAACTTTGCTTTTGCATAAACTGACTCCCAGGCGTGGAATTCACTTCCTGCTAATATATATTTTTAATTCCTTGTTTCCTTCAAAAGTTTGTTCAAGCAGCACTTTCAAAATTAAAACCTTTCCAATCTTCCCTAATTTATTTTATTTTTTTACTTTTGCATTTCTCTTGAGCAGATTTTGTAAATATTTATGCAACCCTAGTCAAAATGATCTTTCACAAAGGCTTTGGCTGCTATTTTTATGCCTACAAGAAAACACAGAACCGTGGGTACTGACAGTTAACTTTCATTGTTGAAGGACTCTTGTAAGACACTCAGAGGTTGAATAGAGAACCTTTTCCGGAAGAGACATGTACAATTAACTGCTTTTGGAGAATGATACTCAAAAGGACTTGGAGAGTTAACTGCCATTTTGGAAAGAGTCTGAAGAGACACTGAGAGAAGTGAATTTAATTGTCATTTGGAGGGAAGTGAATGAGTTTAACTGTCCTTCATTTCTGATGAGAACTAGACTAAGCTAACTCATTCTATGGTGAAGATATTTTGAGCATTCTTGAGGAGGACTGAGAGGCTTGAACTGTTATTCTGAGTTGAACTAAGCCAAATTTTGTCATTTCTATCTTTGTAACATCTCTCAAATATGGCCCTTTCTCTCCTCTAACATCACAACTACCTTGGTACAAGCCTTTGTCATCTCACATATGGACTACTACAATAGATTGCTGGTTGGTGTCCCTTTCACAGGTCTCTTCCCGCTCCAGTTCATGCTATACCCAATGGTCAAAGTGATGTTTCCAAAGCTCAGATTCTGATCATGTGTTCTCCTTAATGAATAAATTCTTTTTTTTTAAAAATATATTTTATTTGATCATTTCCAAGCATTATTCGTTAAAGACATAGATCATTTTCTTTCCCCCCCCCCCCACCCCCCATAGCCGACGCGTAAGTCCACTGGGCATTAGATGTTTTCTTGATTTGAACCCATTGCTTTGTTGATAGTATTTGCATTAGAGTGTTCATTTAGAGTCTATCCTCTGTCATGTCCCCTCAACCTCTGTATTCAGGCAGTTGCTTTTTCTCGGTGTTTCCACTCCCATAGTTTATCCTTTGCTTATGAATGGTGTTTTTTTTCTCCTGGATCCCTGCAAGTTGTTCAGGGACATTACACCGCCACTAATGGAGAAGTCCATTACGTTCGATTATACCACAGTGTATTAGTCTCTGTGTACAATGTTCTCCTGGTTCTGCTCCTCTCGCTCTGCATCACTTCCTGGAGGTTGTTCCAGTCTCCATGGAACTTCTCCACTTTATTATTCCTTTTAGCACAATAGTACTCCATCACCAACATATACCACAGTTTGTTCAGCCATTCCCCAATTGATGGGCATCCCCTCGTTTTCCAGTTTTTGGCCACCACAAAGAGCGCAGCTATGAATATTTTTGTACAAGTCTTTGTGTCCATTATCTCTTTGGGGTACAGACCCAGCAGTGCTATGGCTGGGTCAAAGGGTAGATATTCTTTTGTCGCCCTTTGGGCATAGTTCCAAATTGCCCTCCAGAATGGTTGGATCAATTCACAACTCCACCAGCAATGAATTAATGTCCCTACTTTGCCACATCCCCTCCAGCATTCATTACTTTCCTTTGCTGTCATGTTAGCCATTCTGCTAGGTGTGAGGTGATACCTCAGAGTTGTTTTGATTTGCATCTCTCTGATTATAAGAGATGTAGAGCACTTCTTCATGTGCTTGTTAATAGTTTTGATTTCTTTATCTGAGAACTGCCTATCCATTTCCCTTGCCCATTTATCAATTGGAGAATGGCTTGATTTTTTGTACAATTGATTTAGCTCATTATAAATATGAGTAATTAAACCTTTGTCAGAGGTTTCTATGAAGATTTTTTCCCAATTTGTTGTTTCCCTTCTGATTTTAGTTATATTGGTTTTGTTTGTACAAAAGCTTTTTAGTTTGATGTAGTCAAAATTATTTATTTTACATTTTGTGATTCTTTCTATATCTTGCTTGGTTTTAAAGCCTTTCCCCTCCCAAAGGTCTGACATGTATACTATTCTGTGTTTACCCAATTTACTTATGGTTTCCTTCTTTATGTTTAATTCACTCACCCATTTTGAATTTATCTTGGTGTAGGGTGTGAGGTGTTGATCTATTCCTAGTCTCTCCCACACTGTCTTCCAATTTTCCCAGCAGTTTTTATCGAATAGTGGATTTTTGTCCCAAAAGCTGGGATCTTTGGGTTTATCGTATACTGTCTTGCTGAGGTCGCTTTCCCCCAGTCTATTCCACTGATCTTCCTTTCTGTTTCTTAGCCAGTCTTAATGAATAAGTTCTAGTACCTCCCTATTACCTCCATCATCAAATATAAAATCCTCTTTGAATTTTAAAATCCTATTAAAATAGATTTTTTTAGAGCTCATATACCTTTGGAATGTCTTCATCTTTTTATGAATTATTTTTGTCAGTAAATTATGTAAGCAGTAGCAATGATATTTGCCTAGGCCCATGAGTTCCACTGAAATTGTAAGAAGAGGAAAAGTTAGGGAAAAAGAAATTTCCTGGTTTTCACTGGAGTAGAGACTTAAAGCTAATTAATCAGAACTTTTTCATATTATATAATTTCTGAGATAGTTTTAGATCACTTGGTACCTTCTAGATTGCCTTTGAACCCAGTGAGAGAAAAAGAACTTATAAGGTAACAAGTTGACAGCAGATTCAAGAGTGGGGATTTAATGTATATACTCTGGAGTGCCCCTAAGAAGTATTTCTCACACCCTACATTTCACATCCACCCTGGCAGTAGAATCAGTACCTGTGGGGTCTTGAACATGGAACGTCAACATATAGGCTAGAAAAATCTTCTGTAGTTATAAACATGTTCCTTCTCTAACAGAATTTAAACTCTTTTTGGTAAGGTAGGGATTTTTTCACTTTTGTCTTAGTATCCCCATAACCTAGTACGGTGCTTTGCACACAGCAGGTACTTAGTAAGTACTTTTTAATTGATGACTTTTCCTTCCTTCTTTATTTTCTGTTCTCATTTTCCTCTTCTTCTTCTTTCCCTGCACTATCAGCCTCAGAAATAATTCAGCTTGCTTCCCCTTGTATATTGCTTTTGAGCATTCACCCTGTAGTGCTGCTGCCTTATACTATGGACACTGCTAAGTCTCATCAGTTGCATCTTTCCCACCTTTATTTTACTATTTTACTGAGTCCCAGCAGAGTCCAGGGGCTCAGCTCAAATATATTTCTGCTTCAAGACTTATTCCGATCCTCCTGTTAGTGTCCTCCTCATTCCCAAAATTATTTTGCATTATGCAAGCATATATACACACATAATTGGTACTTAATAAATATTTTTCAACTGACTAGCAACTCTCTAAGACTGTAAATTGCAGAGTAGGCATCAGTCTGCACTGGTAGAGAAATTTCCATACTGGGAGCTTCCTATGCCAATGAGATCACAAGTCCAGTCTAAAGAAATCCATAGGATTCTGGCATTAAAGATCCTATGTTCCAACCCTAGCTCTGTTTCTTACTGTCTTTTGCCTTTGCCATCTTGTGGTAGCAAAGAATTGGAAGTTGGGGGATTGTCCATCAATTGGGGAATGGCTAAACAAGTTGTGGTATATGATTGGGATGGAATACTGTTATGCTATAAGAAATGATGAGCAGGATGATTTCAGAAAAATTTGGGAAGACTTACATGAACTGATGTAAAGTGAAGTGAGCAGAACCAGAAGAACTTGTACACAATGACAGCAATATTTCTTGATGAATTGTGAATGACTTGCTTTTTCTTAGCAGCAGTGCAGTGATCTAAGATAATCCCAGAGACTCATAATGATAAATGCCATTTACCCTCTGAGAAAGAACTGATGGAGTCTGAATGCAGACTGAAACATGCCATATTTCAATTACTTTCTTCTTTTTATTTTTTTAAATATCTCTTCCACAAAATGACTAATATGAAAAATGTTTTACATGATTACACATTTAAAATAAATATCAGATTGCTTACTGTCTCAGGGAGGGGTGAGGGGTGGGAGAGACTAAGGGAGGGAGAGTGGGAAGGAGGGAGAGAATTTGGAATTCAAAATTTAAAAAAAGTTCAAAAATTTTTTATGTGTAATTGGGAAAAAAGAAAATAGTATTAAAAAAGAAAAAGACATTTAAGTTCTCTGTGCCTCAGTTGTTTTCATCTGTGAAATGAAGGGAATAGGTTCTGTGGAGTCAGGATTCTTATTTACTAGACCTTAGATTTGTTATTTTTGTTGTGCTTCTAGAACCTTGTCATCATTACAAGGGATCATGGGTAGCTTAGGCCTTGCATTCCTGAAAGATTCTGGGAAAGTTCACTGCCTCAAGGGGGAAAAATAAAAGATGTATTGTAACTTGATTTGTAGCTTACTGTAGTCAATTTCTCATTAATATTTTACTTTTTTCTCCGTATTGCAGAGACCCCCACAAAGCTGCTAATCCTCAGTGGTTTGGTTCTTAATGAATCCATTAATTTTGTGTGCAGTTGTATAGATTCATTAATCTCCCAACTTTTTAAGCCTTGTCCTTCCTTGTACTTGCAGCTCATCATTGAGTATATTCCACCAAGGTTATGCAAATATCTTTCTTTATTAAACCAACAAATAGATTCATGTTGTTCAGGCTTGATTTGAAGTCCATGGTGAATATCCCCAGATAACTTTGTAACCCTCTTGGTTCAAAGTTGACATTTGCATGAGGTTCTCTTCATATCTCTTCATTTCTGGAAAAGATGATTTTGAGATGCCCCACTTTGCCACCTTGTGTGTCCTCTCAAAGCCAGAAGTCAAAAGATCAAATATTTCTCCTAACTTCTAATCAACTCCGTCCCTCATGTAGGCACAGAGGTTTGAGTAATAGATCTCTTCACTAATAAGGAGAGTTTTATGCAAATACCAGTACTGAGCCCCAGGTTACAATTAATAGGCAAGCTACTACTGAATTATTTCCTCAGCAGTTTTTAAGATTAGTGATGGTCTTTGATCTCCTCTCTAGTTCTCAATCCCCTGAGTCTTATTTTATAGATTAGGAACCTGACCCTCAAAGTGGTCCAGTGGCCAGCCTAGGATTGAACAGTCAGTCAAAGGTCATTTCAAATTGTCTATCTTCAAGCATGCCTAACAACAGAGTAAGATAAGCAAAGTCTAGGAAGACTGGTATTGAACTACAAGTGGTTATGCCAAGGAGGGGCTGGTTGGTACATTAAAGCTGAAACTGCTGAGTAATGGAATTAATGCTACCATTAACTGCAAAGTGTCATAACATTGGGCTTTTCTCACACTTATAAAAATTACAAGGTACTAAATGGCTTGAATACTTAAACGTTGAATGACTGAATATTGAACAAGAGACAAGAGGAAGATGGGAGCAAAACTACTGGCAAAGTTGGAGAAGGAGAGGGTTGAAACTCAGGGTTTGCAATCCCACTATTCATCTCTTTTGGGAATGTTTTGAATAGTCTCAGTCCCAGTGATTAACAAGTACAATGCATGTAAGGTTTGGACTGCACCATTATACCATCACTTATAGATCTCTAGGGGTTAAAATTTCAGTCCATCCTTTCCCAACACCTTTGAGATGCCACATAGGGAGTTGTAATCTTGGCTTCAATGGATTTTTCTACTTCTAAATCCATAATTTATCCTTATAGGCCTTGTAGGGGCATGGCTTTCCATCCTCATTGCAAAATAAGCAACTGAAATTAAGCCAGGGGAAAGATATAGAAAGAGAATTAGACCTGAATTTTCTCATTTTGTCTCTTTTGGAGTAGATGTTTCTTATTGGTTCTCAGTGCAGACATCAGAGCTTGCAAATTTTCAGTTACTATTCTTCTAGGGGGCAGGGAAGGAGAGCTGAATATAGAGAGGAGAGTGATCAAGATTAAGAGCTCCCAAGGCCCAGCCCTAGGGTACTATGGGATATCATACCATATAACAGTAATTGTTCATATTTATAAAGAATTTAAAATTAAACAAAATGTTTTCCTTAAACAGCCTTGTGAGGTAGGTAATTTAAATATTATAGTTAATGTAAATATTAACAACTCAATTTTACAGGTAATAAAATTGAGACAAAGAGGTTCCACTGAATAACTAATGTCAGAATAGACTTAGAGTTAGAAACAGGATTTGAACCTGTCTTCTGAACCCAGGATGGATCTTCCTGCCATTCTCCTTGGATCTCAGATAGAAATTATAACCTCTCCCCACCGCTTTCCCCCCTACCTCTTCCCTTATTTTAGTTACTTATATTTGTGTATGCCACAAAACTATTTTGGAGATCTCATTATAGTACAAAATTGTTGGATATTGTCCTGGAAAAAAAGGTATAATTTGTGTTCTTTTCCAATGAGCTGGCCTGGAACTTATTTCTTCATTATTCTGCTATACACTGCTTTCTCCTCTTGATACTCTTGACTCTCCAAAGCTGTATTTTTGTTGTCCATGGGAAAGGCTAAGGTGGAATATATAATAGACTGCTCTGGATCAGTGGTCTATAGAGAGAAAGAGAAAATGTTTGGAGGTCTAGGGGAAGGAGAGAAGAGGAGAAGGAGCAGCCAGTTTAGAGTAGTGATTCCCTTCCCTCCCCTTCCCTTTCCTTCTCCCCCTTTCCTTCCCTTCCTTCCCCTTCCCTTCCCTTCCCTTCCCTTCCTTACCCTTCCTTTCCCTTTCCTCTCCTCCCCCTTTCCCCTCCCCTCCCCTCCCTTCCCCTTCCCTCCTTTCCCCTTCCCTATCAACACTGAGTATTGGTTCCAAGGTAAAAGAGCAGTAATGGCTAGGCAGTGGGGATTAAGTGACTTGCCCAGAGTCACACAGGTAGGAAGTGTCTAAGGTCACATTTGCACCCAGGACCTCTACCAGATTTGGCTCTTAATCCACTGAACTATTTTCTGACATAGATTGCTGATATTACTGTTCTTACTCATATATCTCATATTTTTTCTTTAGTCCAAGTATGTCTATCCTTGACATGTAACTGGGAGATCATGAAGTTATATTACAAACACAGCCCAACTTGTCTTCGTTAATTCCTTGGCCAAGGCAACTTCAGCATGGACATATTAAATAGCCAGGGGTGGAGTGGGGAAAGAGTCAGATAACATGGAACAGGTAAGCAAATCCACATATAGAGAGGTTAAATGGCTTCTTCTAACATCATGCAGCCAATGAGGGATTAAGGTAGAAGCAAGCTTAAGAGTTTCCATTTGAACTAATAACCTGTTTTTTTTTTAACTCTTACCTTCTGACATAGAATCAATACTATGTGTTGGTTCCAAGGGAGAAGACCAGTAAGATCTAGGCAATGGGGTTTAAAGTGACTTGCTCAGGGAAGACAGATTTGAACTGAGGATCTCCTATCTCCAGGATGGTGTTTCTATCCACTGAACCACCTAGCTGCCCTGGGAGATGTATTCTTAACTAAATAAGAGATAGAGGTACTTTGTTCTTGTTTGGTCATTTTCATTTGTGTCTGACTAGTCTCTGACACCAAGTCCAATAAGGAACCTTGTCTATGGCAAAAATCCATACTTCTTATGCTCTTTTCATGTGTCCCTATTTGGGATTTTCTTGGCAAAGAAAGAGTCCCTTCAGAGAACTGGACTGGAAGTAGGGCCTTATAGGTTAGTTTCAAGCTTAATATCTGACTAGCTATTGGGGCAAGTCACCTAACATTTCTGTATTTTAGTTTCCTCCACCATACCTGGGGAATATCTCCTACCCCTTCCCTCCAGCAGAAACTCATGTAGGAAAGCAATAAAGTCAGACTACTCAGGAGTAGTTGAGGGCATTTCCTCTAATACTGGATAATCATCCAGGTCTAAACCTGTCACTGTAGGTGTCCCCTCAGGGTTCTGGCCCATTTTCTCTTTTCCTTCTATAATTCTTCATTTGGTATTCTCTTTAGCAGTCATGTATTTAATTATCATCTCCTTGCTGATGATTCTCAGACCTACCTATCTTGTCCTAACCTCTCTGTTGACCTCTAGTTTAACATTTTCCCATGACCTTTCTGATATTTTCAACTATCTAGTAGAAACCATCTTAAACTCAATACATTAACTCTCTCCCTAAACCCTATCCCTTTCCAAACTTCCTTATTATTGTAGGGCATACCAATATCCTCTCAGTCACCCAGGCTTGTAACTTGGTTGTCATCTTCAGCTCCTCACTATTTCTCACCCCTTATATCCAGCCTGTTGCCAGACCTGTTGATTTCACCTTTTTAATGTTTCTTCATCCTCTATTACAGCCAACCACAGCACAGGACTCCATCACCTCATCCTTGGATTATTACAAAAGCTTACTGGTGGGTCTTCTGGCCACAGGTATTTTCTGCCCTCAACTTCCAATCCATCCTTCAGCCACCAAAGTAATTTTCCTAAAGTTTGGGTCTGATCATGACATCACCTCTCTACTACAGAAATTCCAGTGGTTCATTATCACCTCCAACTTCAAATACAATATCTTCTGTGGGACTTTCAAAGCCCCACCTAGCTCCCTCCTCTCTTTCCAGTCTTCTTACAACTTACTCTGATCCAGGTACTCTCTGATCCAATAACAATGGCTTTTTTGCTGTTTCACAAACAAGATACGCCATTCTTTAGCTCTGGACTATCCTCCATAACTGCAATATGCCACCTATCCTTATCTACTAGCTTTTCTGGATCCTTTTAAGTCTCAAATAAAGTCTCATCTTCTAGAAGAAGACTTCCCCAATACCCTCTAAATTCTAGTTCTTTCCCTCTGTTGAATTAGTTCCTATTTATTTCTAGGTGGCTCGTTTATGCAAAGCAGGGACACCAAATCCAATGAGGAACCTTGTCTATGACAAAAACCCATATCTACGGTGTTTTTTCATGTGATTCTATGCTGGTCATCCCAAAAGCTGTTAACTGTCCCTGATATCAAGTCTGCTCAAGCTTTATGGCTTTTGCCTTCCTTAACATGTCTTTAAAATCCTTAGGATTGAGAATGGGAGTAATTCTAGGTGGGGCTAAGGACATCTGTACAGAGAAGTAAGACTCCAGTACTTACCCCAGTGCTGTTTTCTACACTTGGGTTGTTTGGTCTAAGTGGGTCTTGATTTGAGCATCTCTCCTGTAGCTCCATATTTGCATAAAAAGGTTCATTGTTCATCTGCTGAGGAGCAATGAAAGGGAGCTTTTCAGCACTTTGGATAGTAGCATGCAAATAGCCAGAGTTCTTCCTGAGAATTATCTCCTTTTCCGGTGATCCTAGTCCTCTTTCTGTCTACTGATTCACCCCCTGAATGCCCCATACCTCTTCCCATAGCTTCTGTTTCCTGTCCCCAATTTTACCCCAGCTCTTCTCTGACTGGCAAGAAGCCTAGCTAGATTGCTATCCTTTATGTGCCGGCTTCTCTTAGAGTAAAGGATGAGCTCCCCGGGCACAAAGCTGAGGTCTCTGAATTGGGAACCATTGTCCCACCTTCTTTGTTAGGCATAGAGATAGAGCCTGGGCCAGTGATTGTATTAGTATAATGAACTTCCTTAACTGAGGCAAAGTCAATGCCTTCTCTGAATGTAGAGTGTCAGAGCTGTCCAAGGCCCTGAGAATCTAAAGCCTGAGACTGGCCTAAAGTTACACAGACAGTATGGGTCAGTTGAGCCTGAGGCCAGTCTTCTATCTATTAAGCCAAACCACTTTTCTCTGGGAATGGATCAAAATAAAGGAAGACTCTGCTGTGCCAGGGGACATTATATAACTGCATTCTTGGCCTCTTTCCTTATCAGGGAAAGAATGGGGAAACTTCAATTTCCCTGGAGTGTAGCTTCTCTTACCTGATCAGAATCTGGGAACACCATGGATTTCTCATTAGCTAAAAGGAAATAAGGATGGTTAGGAGTCACAGAGCCATTTTCATAGATCACAAGTAGTTATCAGGATGGAAAATGAGTAAGCTGTTGGAGGAGAAAGAGAACATTCACAGAGACTCTGTCTAACCACTCTATTCTTGTAGTACTAACTTTAAAGACTTCTGTCCAGGAGACGATAATCACATTGTGCAGAGTCACCTGCCTTGATGTACAGAGCAAGGATGAAGCAGAGCCATTAATTAAAAAGCAAAAACGGGGAACAAGACAGAGGAGAGAAAAAGCAAGGGTAATATACATTAAAAAAACTTTTTAACCCTTACATTCTATCTTATAGAAGAACATTAAAGGTAGGCAACTGGGATCAAATGCCTTGCCCAGGGTCTTATAGCTGGGAAGTGTCTGAGGCCAAATTTGAATCCAGAACCTTCTTCTGTGAGGTCTGGTTCTCTATCCATCAAGCCACCTAGCTTCCCTGAAATCTACACTTGAGAGAATGTGTGTATCTTCAAAGAGGAGGTCCTTGTAGAGATCTGAGACTGAACTCTCTCAGGATCATGGATCTAGCATTAGATGGGCATCATTAGCTATCTCATCCAGTCCCCTCATTTTATAGCAGAGGTAATTAAGGCCCTAGGTGGGAGGGGATGAGGTTAGGTAACACAAAGAGTAAGTGTTAGAAGTGGGATACGAAATTGGGTTCTCTAACCAGTATGTGTGTTCCTTCTCCCATACCTTGCTATCTTCTTCTGGAGATATTATAGAGTTGTTATAGAGTCTCAGTGAGAAAACCTTACCAATCCAGATCATCATCTATTTTATTTCAGAACAGGGCTTTTTAACCCAAAGCCCTTGATCTTTAAAAAAAAATTTGAACACAACTGGTTTCCTTTGAAATTCACATATATTTTATTTTATACATTTAAAAACATTATTTGGAGGGGTCCACAAGCTTAACCAGAGTACCAAAGAGGTTCATGATACAAAAAAGGTTAATAATTTTTGGATTAGAAAATTGCTTGGGGGCAGTGAGAAGTCATATGACCTGCCTAGGACTCATGTCAGAGGTGGGCTTTGACCCTAGGTCTTGCTGACTCTAAGATCCTAGCTCTCTCCACAATGATAAGTTATTTATTTTGAGACTGATCTTAAGAGGTCACCTAGCCCAACATGAGCACCCCTCTTTCTTTGGCCATCACATTACATAAACTATTCTAGCTGGAGTCATCTACATTCCTTCTTTTTCTTTTAAACCCTTACCTTCTGTCTTAGAATTAATACTGTGGATTAGTTCTAAGGCAGAAGAATGATAAAGGCTGGGTAATGGATATTAAGTGGTTTGCCCAGGGTCACACAGCTAGGAAGTGTCTGAGGCTAGATTTGAACCCAGGACCTCTCATCTCTAGGCTTGACTTTCAATCCACTGAGCTACCTAGTTGCTTCCTCATTCCTGTTATTGTTAGTTTCCTGGCTCAACCTTTGTCCTTATGATCACATTTCAAGAAGTCAAAACCATTATTTTCCCAGCATAAAGCTTATAGTATTTTTGCCTGTAGTATGATTTTAATCAATATCTTTTCATTCATTCATCCATTCATTCATTCACTCACTCATTCTTTCACTCATTTTCTCATTGTCCTAGGAGCTGTCCATTTATTTTCAGCATAGCTCTGCTCTCCCTCATCTCTGTCTCTTTAAAAGAGGAGATACACAGAGATTCTAGAACAAGAGGGCAATACAGGCATTGAAAGAGTTCACAGAACACCCTCTACACTAAGTCCCCAAAAGACAACTCCCAGGAATGTAATTGCCAAATTCCAAAGCTTTCAAGCAAAAGAAAAAATCTTACAAGAAGCCAGAAAAAGACAATTTAGATATAAAGGAATGCCAATCAGGGTCACACAAGACCTTGCAATTTCCACTCTGAATGACTGTAAGGCATGGAACATGATTTTCAGAAAGCAAGAGAGCTGGGTCTTCAACCAAGAATCAGCTATCCATCAAAACTGACTATATACTTCCAGAGGAAAGTATGGGCATTCAACAAAATAGAAGATTTCCAAGTTTTTGCAAAGAAAAGACTAGAGCTCTGTGGAAAATTTGACATCCAAACACAAAGACCAAGGAATACCTGGAAAGGTAAATATGAAGGAAAGGGAAAAGGAGAAAAATGTTATCTTTTTCTTTTATTCAAACTCTCTTCTATAAGGACTACATTTATATCAATTTATATATATTCATATGTGGGGAAAATATGTGTAACTCTCAAAAATTGTATGCATCATTAGAGTAGTAAGAAGAATCATGCATAGGGAATGTTGGGGTCATCAAGATGACATGGAGAAAGGGGGGGATAGAAAGAAAGAGGGAGGGGGGAATCGTTGATGGTACTAAGATATACTCCAAGAAATAGGGGGGAAAACTAAATAGAATAATCTTTCTCACACAAACATACACATAGGAAGGGGAGGGGAAGAATTCTCCTATAAGAAGGAGAGGAAGAGAGTTTTTACTTAAACCTTACTCTCAGTGAAATCAACTCTGAGAGGGAAGAGCATCCAGATCCATTGGGATCTTGAATTCTATCTTATCCAACAGGGTAAGGGAGAAGGGAAAACCAAGAGGTGTAGGGGAGGGGAGGGATCAGAAAAAGGAAGGAGAGGGGGGAGGGGAAGGGAACAAAAAAGGAGGGGCTAGTAAGGGAAACATATCAAGGGAGGGGACTAGGGGGACTAATTCAAAGTAAATCACTGGCTTAAAAGGTTATAGCTAAAGAAGAAAGGTCAGAATTAGGGGAGGATATCAAAATGCCAGGGAGTCCACAAGTGACAATCATAACTTTGAATGTGAATGGGATGAACTTACCCATAAAACATAGATGAATAGCAGAATGGATTAGAATCCAAAACCCTACCATATGTTGTCTTCAAGAAACACACATGAGGTGGGTAGACACTCACAAGGTCAGAATTAAAGGATGGAGTAAGACCTTATGGGCCTCAACTGATAGAAAGAAGGCAGGAGTTGCAATCATGATATCTGACAAAGCCAAAGCAAAAATAGACCTGATTAAAAGGGATAGGGAAGGTAACTATATTTTGTTAAAAGGGACTTTAGATAATGAGGAAATATCACTAATCAACATGTATGCACCAAATGGTATAGCATCCAAATTTTTAATAAACTAGGAGAATTGAAGGAAGAAATAGACAGTAAAACCATATTAGTGGGAGATTTGAACCAACCACTATCAAATTTAGATAAATCAAATCAAAAAATAAATAAGAAAGAGGTAAAAGAAGTGAATGAAATCTTAGAAAAATTAGAGTTAGTAGACATATGGAGAAAAATAAATAGGGACAAAAAGGAATACACCTTCTTCTCAGCACCACATGGCACATTCACAAAGATTGACCATACACTAGGTCACAGAAACATGGCATACAAATGCAGAAAAGCAGAAATAATAAATGCAGCCTTTTCAGATCACAAAGCAATAAAAAAAGTGATCAGTAAGGGTACATGGAAAACCAAATCAAAAATTAATTGGAAATTAAATAATATGATGCTCCAAAATCGGTTAGTTAGAGAAGAAATCATAGAAACAATTAATAATTTCATTGAGGAAAATGACAATGGTGAGACATCCTTTCAAACCTTATGGGATGCAGCCAAAGCAGTAATCAGAGGAAAATTCATATCCCTGAATGCATATATCAACAAACTAGGGAGAGCAGAGATCAATCAATTGGAAATGCAAATAAAAAAACTTGAAAGCAAACAAATTAAAACCCCCCAGAAGAAAACCAAACTAGAGATCCTAAAAATTAAGGGAGAAATTAATAAAATTGAAAGTGATAGAACTATTAAACTAATAAATAAGACTAGAAGCTGGTACTTTGAAAAAACAAACAAAATAGACAAAGAACTGGTCAATCTAATTAAAAAAAGGAAAGAAGAAAAGCAAATTAACAGCATCAAAGATGAAAAGGGGGACAGCACCTCCGATGAAGAGGAAATTAAGGCAATCATTAGAAATTACTTTGCCCAATTATATGGCAATAAATATACCAATCTAGGCGATATGGATGAATATATACAAAAATATAAACTGCCTAGACTAACAGAAGAAGAAATAGAATTCTTAAATAATCCCATATCAGAAAATGAAATCCAACAGGCCATCAAAGAACTCCCTAAGAAAAAATCCCCAAGGCCTGATGGATTCACCAGTGATTCTATCAAACATTCAAAGAACAGTTAATCCCAATACTATACAAATTATTTGACATAATAAGCAAAGAGGGAGTTCTACCAAACTCCTTTTATGACACAAACATGGTACTGATTCCAAAACCAGGCAGGTCAAAAACAGAGAAAGAAAATTATAGACCAATCTCCCTAATGAATATAGATGCAAAAATCTTAAATAGGATACTAGCAAAAAGACTCCAGCAAGTGATCAGAAGAGTCATTCACCACGATCAAGTAGGATTTATACCAAGGATGCAGGGCTGGTTCAGTATTAGGAAAATCATCCACATAATTGACCATATCAACAAGCAAACCAACAAAAATCATATGATTATTTCAATAGATGCAGAAAAAGGCTTTGATAAAATACAATACCCATTCCTATTAGAAACACTAGAAAGCATAGGAATAGAAGGGTTGTTCCTAAAAACAATAAACAGTATATATCTAAAACCATCAGCTAATATCATCTGCAATGGGGATAAACTAGATGCATTCCCAATAAGGTCAGGAGTGAAACAAGGATGCCCATTATCACCTCTATTATTTGACATTGTACTAGAAACACTAGCAGTAGCAATTAGAGAAGAAAAAGAAATCGAAGGCATTAAAATAGGCAAGGAGGAGACCAAGTTATTGCTCTTTGTGGATGACATGATGGTCTACTTAAAGAATCCTAGAGATTCAACCAAAAAGCTAATCAAAATAATCAACAACTTAGGAAAGTTGCAGGATACAAAATAAACCCGCATAAGTCATCAGCATTTCTATATATTTCCAACACAACTCAGCAGCAAAAACTAGAAAGAGAAATCCCATTCAAAATCACCTTAGACAAAATAAAATACCTAGGAATCTATCTCCTGAGACAAACACAGGAACTATATGAACACAACTACAAAACACTCTCCACACAACTAAAACTAGACTTGAGCAACTGGAAAAACATTAACTGCTCATGGGTAGGATGAGCCAATATAATAAAAATGACCATCCTACCCAAACTTATTTATCTATTTAGTGCCATACCCATTGAACTTCCAAAATATTTCTTTACTGATTTAGAAAAAACCATAACAAAGTTCATTTGGAAGAACAAAGGATCAAGGATATCCAGGGAAATAATGAAAAAAAAATACAAAGGAAGGGGGCCTTGCAGTCCCAGATCTCAAACTATATTACAAAGCAACAGTCATCAAAACAATTTGGTACTGGCTAAGAGACAGAAAGGAGGATCAGTGGAATAGACTTGGGTCAAGTGACCTCAGCAAGACAGTATATGATAAACCCAAAGATCCCAGGTTTTGTGACAAAAATCCACTATTTGATAAAAACTGCTGGGAAAATTGGAGGACAGTGTGGGAGAGACTAGGTTTGGATCAACACCTCACACCCTACACCACTTGAACATATAAGTAAATTAGGCAAACACAGAATAGTATACATGTCAGACCTTTGGGAAGGGAAAGACTTTAAAACCAAGCAAGACTTAGAAAGAGTCACAAAATGTAAAATAAATAATTTTGACTACATCAAATTAAAAAGCTTTTGTACAAACAAAACCAATGTAACTAAAATCAGAAGGGAAGCAACAAATTGGGAAACAATCTTCATAAAAACCTCTGACAAAGGTTTAATCACTCAAATTTACAAAGAGCTAAATCAATTGTACAAAAAATCAAGCCATTCTCCAATTGACAAATGGGCAAGGGACATGAATAGGCAGTTTTCAGATAAAGAAATCAAAACTATTAATAAGCACATGAAAAAGTGTTCTAAATCTCTTATAATCAGAGAGATGCAAATCAAAACATCTCTGAGGTATCACCTCACACCTAGCAGATTGGCTAACATGACAGCAAAGGAAAGTAGTGAATGCCGGAGGGAATGTGGCAAAGTAGGGACATTAATTCATTGCTGGGGTTGTGAATTGATCCAACCATTCTGGAGGGCAATTTGGAACTATGCCCAAAGGGCAATAAAAGACTGCTGGGTTTGTACTCCAAAGAGATAATAAGGAAAAAGACTTGTACTAGAATATTCATAGCTGCACTCTTTGTGGTGGCCAAAAATTGGAAAATGAGGGGATGCCCTTCAATTGGGGAATGGCTGAACAAATTGTGGTATATGTTGGTGATGGAATACTATTTTGCTAAAAGGAATAATAAAGTAGAGGAATTCCATGGAGACTGGAACAACCTCCAGGAAGTGATGCAGAGCGAAAGGAGCAGAACTAGGAAAACATTGTACACAGAGACTCATACACTGTGGTACAATCGAACATAATGGAATTCTCCATTAGTGTCAATGCAATGTCCCTGAACAATCTGCAGGGATCTAGGAGAAAAAACAGTATCCACAAGCAGAGGACAAACTGTGGGAGTAAAAACACCGAGGAAAAGCAACTGCTTGACTACAGGGGTTAAGGGGACATGTCTGAGGAGAGACTCTAAATGAACACTCTAATGCAAATACCAACAATGGAATGGGTTCGAATCAAGAACACATGTGAAACCCAGTAGAATCGCGCGTTGGCTATGGGAGAGGTCGGGGTAGGGGGGGAGGAAAAGAAAAAAAAAATTTTCCAGTGAATAATGTTTTGAAATGACCAAATAAAATACTGTTTAAAATAAATAAATAAAAATAAAAGAGGAGATAAAATACTTTAAAAGGAGGTGGTAGTGAGTAAAGGGCAATTCACAAATTTGCCTAGTAAGGTACAACTAAGTATTTAATCCTGTAGGCAGAGTACCATATTGGACTTGGATGGAGATGTGTAATAAGGAATCAGAAGGGAGAAATATGATCCTTGATTCCTAAGATCCCTAATCTAAAAAGGGAGGCATGTCAGTAACCTATTTAAAACGTATACATCAGGAGCAGCTAGATAGCACAATGGAGAGTGTGCCAGGCCCAGAGACAGGAATATCTGGTTCCAAATCTCAGCTCAAACATTTTCTAGGTATGTGACTCTGGACAAATCATTTAACTCCAATTTGCCTATGCTTCACTGCTCTACTATCTTAGAATTGATACTAGGACAGAAGGCAAGGCTTTAAGACATCTCTCTCTTTTTTTGTAAAGTTTGTAATTGTAAATTGTAATTGTAAATATTGATAAATATGAAGCCCATTTTAGATAGATTTATATGAATTGTATCTCATTGACGCTCAGTTTTTCCTATTGCTTTCCTTGATGTGCAGACTCCCAGCCTAGCAGCCTTACTCAAATGCTCTCATTTTTCTTTGTATGGTTTTTGGGGAAATAATAATAAGAACTAACATTTCTATACTGCCTTCCAAATAGTTTATTCGATTCCCACATCCTTTGAGTTAAGTGTTATTATTGTTCCCATTTTACAGATCTGGAAACAGAGGCAGAGATTAAGTGACTTGGTCATAGTGGTCGGGAGTATCTGAGGCTAGATTTAAACTCAGGTCCTGCTGATTCTAAGACAAGTCCTTTATCCACTGTGCTACCTAGAGAAGTTGCTTGCTTTCTTGGAGCTATTTGACAAACTGAAGGGCAACCACTGCCCCTGTTTGGCAGCTTGGCCCATGCCACTTTTCTGTTTCATTTTCTCTTCTAAATCTTACAATGGCTCATTTGGAGGTGTCTCTTAACTTTGGGGCCCTGAATAGTCCCCACGCTGTTTTCTTTCGTTTTTGGAAACCTGGATCCTAGCCATTATTCACATCAAAAACAAAGGTCTGCTTAAAGACCAGAGAGTCCCCAACTTGAGTCCTTACTCTTCTATTGAAGCCTATGCACTGTACCCCACTTCCTTCCTATATAAGCTAGTGTTAGGTTGGTATTGGGTGGGATTTACTAGGGTGAATGTATTGACGGGAACTGGAGGGGATAATCTGGTAGAGGAAGAGGTGACTTTTGAGTAATATTCTTGAAGATGAGTTTAGTGGAGCAGAGAGGTGAAAAGATATTCTCAGAAGGAAGGAAGATTTAAGTGTGAATTGACTATGAGAAATTTCAAGTAGGTTGAAAAGGTTTCCTTGACTATATAACCCAGGGATGAGAGCAAAATAAGTATAGAAGTTGTTGGGGGAATCTTGTGGCCCTAAATCAGAAATTTAATTTTGACGTAAACAGTGATTAGGAGCTCAAGTTTCTTTAAAAGGGGGAGGAATGGGACTGCTGGGCCCTTAGAGAGAAAGAACCTCAGATTCTCAGTGGCCTAAAGTTAAGCTGGTCTGAGAAACTCATCAACATGATTGATTAATAGTGAAACTGGAGGAAAATGATACAAGCCCAGCTACCAGAGGAAATAATTATCCTTTAGCCTGTGAAAGAGATCACTGAGAAACAACTACTTCCTTCCCTGAAGGCCAAGAATGCCCAGTGAGAAAGGGAGCATGTGAGTGAATGGCATTGCTATGTATGTGGTGAAAAGAGGAAGTGGAGAAGGGAAATTCCCCATGCAAAGGACAGTGAAGATCTATTTCTATCCCTTTCTGAAGACAACTGAACTCTCCCTTCCCAACTTTCCATGGCTTTTATGCTGTCTTTCCTTTTGGCAAGCCTTAGAAGTAAACTGTGGCTATGTTGAAAGTGTCTACCCCACCTCAAACCATCATTGCATTAAAAATCCCAAAATAAACTTAGTTGACTTGCAATTGCATATATATCCTTGCCTTGGTGGAGCAGAGAGGAATAGATATAGGGTAACTGGAAATCAATTTGAAAAAAAGTTACATAACCGGGCATACTCTTTGACCCAGTGATACCATTACTTGGACCTAAACCTCCAAAAATATCAAAGAAGGTGGGGTGGCTGGGTGGCTCAGTGAATTGAGAGCCAGGTCTAGAGATGGGAGGTCTTGGATTCAAATCTGACTTCAGATACTTCCTAGTTGTGTGACCCTGGGAAAGTCACTTAATTCTGTCGCCGAGCCTATACCTCTCTTCTAAACAGTATTGATACTAAGACAGAAGGTTAGGGTTTTTTTTATTTTAGAAAAGGAGGAAGAGGTCACATATGTACAAAAATATTTCTAGCATCTTGTTTTGTGGTGACAAATAATTAGAAACTAGAAACTGAGCCAATTAATTAGGTAAAAGGCTAGAGAAATGATGGTATATGAATAGAATGGCGTACTATTGCTCTATAAGAAATAATAAAGGGGATTTTTTTAATGAACTGATATAGAGTTGGTCTAGATGATCTCTAAGGTCCTAAAATTGTATTATTCAGATTCTGAGATTCTTTGCTTTATTTGCTACACATACTAATGTGTGAATATTAAGGTCTTTCCTGTACCAAATTATACATTTATATTAAAATTTTTAAAAAATAAATTTATATTAAAATATTAATATTGTAAAAATGAATAGTCCTGAAACTCTGATTAACTATTATTTCAGAAGACTGATGACAAAGCATGATGCTGAATAACAGAAAAGTGGTGTGCCACATTTTGGAAATGACCAATGTGAGAATTTTTTTTCTTAACTATGCATACATGTTACAAGTTTTTTTTTTCTTTCTTCCAAATGGAGGGGTAAGGAGGGAAGGGAGAAAAAACAAATACTAGATAATTGGAAAAAATTAATAAAAAGTAAATTAAAAAAAGATATGGCCTGAGGTGGCACACTCACCTTTTTTCTGTCTCACTATCAATCTCCAAGTCAAAAACAAAGCTCCCACTAATAGAATAATTAAGAAACCCAGGACCGAGAGCAATATTCCAGGTTTTTCAAGAATCCAAGGTCTAGAGAAAAAAATGCAAAGCAGTTAATAGTCTAATCCTCTTCCCTACCCCTCCCTCTTTTATGGAGTTTACTTTTAAACATAGGAGACAACA
This sequence comes from Monodelphis domestica, assembly GCF_027887165.1. Lineage (NCBI taxonomy): Eukaryota > Metazoa > Chordata > Mammalia > Didelphimorphia > Didelphidae > Monodelphis > Monodelphis domestica. The sequence continues at coordinate 190,963,738 of NC_077228.1, read as the reverse complement.
AATAAACAAATAGGTTAATAAGTTACCTACTGAATAAAAGGAAAGTAGACTTAAAGAGGAAGGCACTTGTATCTGGGAGTGATCTTTCTGCAGAAGGTAGCATTTGAACAGGGACTTGAAAAAATCTAAGACATATCAAGAGGTAGAGGTGAGGATGGAGAACCTAAATCCCAGCATCCTATGTTCCTTCTCATGTTATATCCTTACGTTTTGGAGATAGTGTATGTGATTCTGCCTCTCTTTCTTTTCCTGCTAACATGGCTGGGAAAACTTCTCTTTATTCAGGCTTTTACTTTTGTCTTTTTATTTCCTTTACTTCAAGTGATTATTAATCAATCTTATAAAATATAATACTTGGAGTTATTGGATATTACTTTTAATCTTACAGGGGAGAGATATTGCATTTATCCTTACCGTTGAAGTTTCTTGTGGTCAGAAATCTCTTCTGAGGTCTTCTCTCTCTCTGTTTCATTGGTCATTGGAATTTCTGTTGGTAATGTGGTTGTATATGTATTTGGGGTCACCCTAGGTGCTGGGAAAAGGAAAAATCCAGATCAAGTCCAAGGCATTGTCCTTTAGTCTTTTCTCATACAAACACGTGTATATTTCCATTTTACAGAAGTTTGTGATTCATTACACTAACTGGGCAGATGAATCTGGGGGATGAGACCTGCTGGAGCAGAAGGGACTACCCTTCACCAAATCCCACAATATAAATCTAGATTAGAAGTTCTTAACCAAGGCTTTAGGACTGTTCTTTTCTTTCTTTTTTTTTTTTAAACCCATACCTTCTGTCTTAGAATCAATACTATGTATTGGTTCCAAGGCAGAAGAGTAGTCAGGGCTAGGCAATGGGGGTTAAGTGACTTGCCCAGGGTCACACAGCTAGGAAGTGTATGAGTGAGGCCAGATTTGAACCTAGGACCTTCCATCTCTAGGCCTGGCTCTCAATCCACTGAACTACCCAGCTGTCCCCTTTTCTTTTTTCTTAAAATCTTTACCTTCTGTCTTAGAATAGATATGTGATATTGCAATATTCCAAGGCAGAAAAGTGGTAAGGGCAACTGAGCTACTACACAGCTAGGAAGTGTCATGCCAGATCTGAACCCAGGATCTCCCATCTCTAGGCCTGGCTTCTAGCCACTGAGCTACGTGGCTGACCCTTGTGATTTTATTCTTTAAAATTACTTTGATAACTGAATTTCAACACAATTGGTTTCTTTTCTAATTCTCTGTATTTTATACATTTAAAAACAATACTAATGGGGTCAGGTTCGTAGTTAAAAAAATACTAACAGGTGACATAGTGGATAGAGCTCCAAACCTGAAGTAGAGAGGACCTGGGTTCAGTTCCAACCTCAGGCATTTCTGAGCCGTGTGACTCTGGGCAAGTCATTTAAATCCATTTGCCTAGCCCTTGCCCTTCTGTCTTAGAGTTGTCATTAAGACAGAAAGTAAGGATTAGAAACCCCCCAATACTGAGAAGGGCCCTTAGGCTTCACTAGACAGCCAAAGAGATCCAGGACACAAAAGGGGTTAAGAGCTCTTGGCCTAGATTCACTTAAATCAATCTCAAGGTAATACCTCCTTGGACTTTGATGTCTTCCTCTGAGGGGTTGAAGATGAGGGGACTTATTCAGAGAACCCTCACTAGATTATGAGTTACTCAGTGGGGAGGAGTTGGAAGACATGGCAGGGAGAAGTCAACATTGGATGTTTTCAGAGAAGTCCTGAAGGTGGTCAGGACAGCTTCTCTGTGACACCTGAGCCTTTTTTTCTGACAACAGCAGGTATCATTCATGGTTAGTGACCAGTGGCATGGCCCTTTTAAGAGGTCTAGACAGCCTCTTCCTTTGTTGCTTCATGGTAAGATGATCCAATGGGGCACATTGGAAAGAGCCTTAGAAGACCTGAGTTTGAACCTCACTCTAGGGGTTATTAGCTGTGATGACTTATAGCAAGTAATTTATTACTCTAAAACTCAGTTTCTTCATCTGTACATGGAGATAATAATATTTGTACAACTAAGTACTGTATAATAGTGCTTGGGGAGAAAGTCCTTGAAAATCTTAAAGTTTTATAGAGATGTCAGATTTCTTTGTAAAAGAATTGAATACATAGAAGATTGAATACATAGTATTGGAGGTGGATAATCTGATGGAAGTGACTAGATCCTGAGATTGATCAAGATTCGCACAAAAATTGGGGCTTGGTTTAGAATTGCATGGAGATGAAAATCAGAACAAGAGCTACAGCCTGGGTCTTCTCAGAGCTAGGAAACATCTCCTTGTTCTTAACTATGACTAGGCTACAGACCACAGTAGATATGAGACCCCTTCTCCCTCCCCCCAGGGGAATCATCAGTCTTTTGGGATGGAAGTGGGGTCTTGTCCAGTTCCAAGGAGTGGGAGCCACTTAGGGTAAGTCTCTTAGTTTGGTCCATGACTATAAGGGAAGAGAGTGGGTTTTGGAGAACTCAGCCACTCCAGTGCAACTAATGCAGTGAGTGTCTTCTGGATTCCATTGATGTTAACCTCAGACAATTTGGAACTTATTACCCAATTTACATGGATAAACAGGTAAACAGGTGCATATTTATGCCCAAGATCATACACATTATCTGGAGTTGCCAACAACCAGTTGTGGATTATTTTATTGCCTTCAGTTGTGGAGGTGTGATGTGGGGAATAGCTCTTGGTTCCATAAGCTCTTGAGGCTAAGAGAAGTCTTCCTCTTACCTGGAACAACAGATACAGTAATTGTGTTTAAGGAATCTAATCCAAGGATGTCAATTCCACACCAGTAGGCTCCTTCATCAGCTTCAGTGAGGTTTTTCATGGTTATTATGAATGTTTGATTTTCAGGATGGTCTCTGACAGACACTCGTCCATTCCCATTGGATGTTGAAATAACAGTTTTGTCACACAAAATCAACATTTGTTTTCTGCACCAATATTTCATTGCATTCTTGTAGGCTTTTTCATAGAAACACTGCACAGTTAAAGTTTCTCCTACAGTTCCTATCACCTCTCTGGTACCAGACAGAGACAGGCAATCTGGAAAACACAAATCCATGTTGTCATTTCCTCATGTGCAAGGTCTAAAGCAAAGTGGATGTTGTCCCATGAGCTCATTTCCCCTTGAAGGCATCATCTGTAACCATTACCCTAAGCCCTGGCATGAAGTAGAAGCCAGGGAGACACTCAACACTGTTATCTTATTCAGAGACAGAGAGGACTGGAAGACCATGCCCAGATTTAGGAGCTGAAGATGAAACGCTCTCTTCTTTTTACTTTTGATTTCCTGAGAAAAATCAAAAGTAGAATCCCCAGGAGAGCATTGGACACCAAAGTACAATGACTATACTTTGTGACTCCACATAAGAAGCTGTTCTGAAGAGACCAAGAAACAAGAAGGTGAATTAGGCAGAATACAAAATTTAAAAACAGGGGCAGCTAGGTAGCTCAGTGGATAGAGTGCTAGGCCTAGAGTCTAGAGGACTTGGGTTCATAGCTGTGGGACCCTGTTGAAGTCACTTAACCCTGTTCACCTAGCCCTTGCACTTCTGTCTTAGAGTTGGTACTAAGACAGAAAGTAAGGCTTAAAAAAAAGACTAAAAAACAAGCAGTCTGGGTTTCAGTCTTTTTTTCTTTAAACCTTACCTTTTGTCTTAATATCAATTCTAAGACAGAAGAGCAGCAAGGGCTTGGTAAATGGAGTTAAGTGACTTGCCTAGGGTCATATGAAAAAATGCTCTAAGTCACTTTTGATTACAGAAATGTAAACTGAAACAACTCTAACCTCTCAGATTGGTTATCAGGACACAAAAGGAAAATAATAAATGCTGGAAAGGATGTGGAAAATAGGTACACTAATGTACTGTTGGTAACATTGTGAACTGATTGAACCATTCTGGAGGACAATTTGGATCTATGCTCTAAGGGCTACAAAACAGTGCCTAATCATTGACCCAGCAATACCAAGGTCTGAATCTCAAAGGCATCCAAGGAAAAGGACCTATATTCACAAAAATATTTAGAGCAGCTCTTTTTGTGGGATCAAAGAACTGGAAACTGAATGAGTGCATAACAATTAGGGAACAATAGAATAAATCATAGTACATGGTTATCATGGAATACTATTGTGCTATAAGAAATGAAGGGGATGGTTTCAGAAAAATCTGGGGAGATTTATATGAAGTGATGCAAAGTGAAGTGAATTAGGAGAATATTATACATAGTAACAGCAATACTGTAATGATGATCAATTGTTAAATGTTAAAATAAAGTACAATTATTTTTTTAAAAGCCTTCTTTCCTTTCTTCCTTCCTTCCTCCCCACTCCTTCCCTTCCTTAATAAATATACTGATGTGAACAGATATTTCCTTGAGGTGGATAGCATTCACCATCATAAGTCCTTCAGGAATGTCCCAGATCTTTGCATTGCTGAGAGTAAAGGCTTCCATTTTGTAGAGGGGCCCAAGCTAGTCAAATTTAATTCTCCTCCTGGCTCTGCTTCTGACTCTCCAGATTTTTGACACCAGATCTACTCTTTAGAAAGATCAATTTGGCAGCTAAGTGGTGGATGAACTTCAGAATGGAGAGATTTAAATCAGAGAGACAAACCTTAAGGCTACTTAAAAAAAAAAAGAAAAACCTTATCTTCTATCCTAGTAACAACTCTAATATAGAAGGCCAAGGTTAGGTAAATAAGGTTGTGACTTGTCTCAGGTCACATAACTAGTATATATCTGAGGCCAGATCCTCCAACTGTGAATTTCAAAACTATTCAACCCTGTTCAAACCATTCTTTAGAGGATGGGATTTGGCTATTTCCTGATCAATAGCAATAGAGATACTTGGAATGACAGAATCAGGTCTTGGAAACTACAATCTTCACCCTACTCAAGGTAACAGGATTTAGGAAGGGCTGCAGCAAAGCTCAAGATTTAATTATTTGAGAATATGACCTTCAATAGACACGTGCAAAGGGGACAGACCTCTGGGCGGTCCTGGGTTAAGCTAGAGCCACCATTAGCACAGGGGAGACACAGGAAGTGAGGTAGAGGAGAGCTGAGGAGTGCTGGAACTTCCTGGGTGGAGGAGAGGGTGGTTGTTGGAGCCTGGTGCTTGGAGTGGAGGCCCTCAGACTGTTTCTCCATTTTGGTCATGTGAGTGATAGGGACTGATCTTTTTTCTTTGCCTCGGCTATCCAAGGCCTTGGGTCTTTGGCCCAGCCTAAGCAGAGGGGGTATTTAAGCCCTATTCCCTTCTCTCCCCTTTCTCTCTCTCTCTCTCTCTCTCTCTCTCTCTCTCTCTCTCTCTCTCTCTCTCTCTCTCTCTCTTTCTCTAATACCTTTCTTCCTCCTGTTAGTAATTAAAAACTCCATAAAAGGTTGACTGCTGACTTGAATTTTCATTTGGGAATTACATAGCTGAATTCCTTGGCGACCTTAAATTAATATATATCAGTCTTTTAAAGTGATTTCCATATCACACAACTCCAGGTTGGACACTCTACCCACAGTGCCACCTAGCAGCCCTTTATTTTAAGGCTACTGTAAAAGTCTTGGGGGAGGGGACAGCTGGGTAGCTCAGTGGATTGAGAGCCAGGCCTAGAGACGGGAGGTCCTAGGTTCAAATCTGGTCTCAGACACTTCCCAGCTGTGTGACCCTGGGCAAGTCACTTGACCCCCATTGCCTAGCCCTTACCACTCTTCTGCCTTGGAGCCAATACACAGTATTGACTCCAAGATGGAAGGTAAGGGTTTAAAAAAAAAGTCTTGGGGGAGCAGCTAGGTGGCACTGAAGATGAAGACTCATTTTTCCGAATTCGAATCTGGCCTCAGACACAAAATTATGTGACCCTGGGCATGTCACTTAACCCTGTTTACTTCAGTTTCCTCATCTCTAAAATGGACGGAAGAAAGAAATGGGAAACTATTCCAGTATCCTTGCCAATAAAACCCCCAAAGGGGTCACAAAGGGTTGGACATGAATTAAAAACAATTGAACAACAATAGTCTGGAAATGAGGTGATGAGATCCTGTACCAGGATGGTGACAAAGTCATAAAAAAGAAAAGGATATATAAAAGAGATGTGGGGGTGGGGTGGTAAGAGAGAGCTAGGAGTTGAGGATAACACCTAGATTGTAAGCCTGGGTGACTAGAATGAAGGTGGTATTTTCCATAGCAATAAGAAAGTTAGGAATAAGAGTAAGTTTGAGGGGAAAGATAATGAATTCAGTTTGGACATATTGACTTAAAGGCATGTAAGGGACATGTAGTTTGAAAAGTCCAATAGATAGTGGAAGATGTAAGATTGGAGTTAACAGAGATGTTATAGCTGGATAAATAGATGTAAGAATCATAGACTTAGAAATGACAATTGAATCTAATCAGGATAACAGAAAACTCAGGAATTTCTACATTAAAACAACAAAGGGCACGGAATACAATATTTTGCAAAGCAAAGGAGCTGGGTATACAACCAAGAATAACCTACCCAGAAAAGTATAGGCATGCTAGGGAAAAATGGCTATTTAATGAAATAAAATATTTTCAATAATTCTTTTTTATGTTTGGATTTTCATTTTAATAACAAATTTCCATATAAGTTTTCCAAAGTTATGTGATCCATATTGTCTCCCTCCCTTCTTCTGCTCCCACTCTTGGAGCTGGCAAGCAATTCAATCTGGGTTATACATATATTATCACACAAAACATATTTCTATATTTGTCATTTTTGTAAGTGAATAATCCTTTAAACCCAAACTTCAAAACACATACCCAAATAAACAAGTGATAAACCATATACTTTCATGTATATTTCTACTCCAGCAGTTCTTTCTCTAGAGGTGGGTAGTATTCTTTTTCATAAGTCCCTCAGAATTGCCCTTGGTCATTGTGTTGCTGTTAGTAGCAAAGTCTATCACATTGATTGTTCCACATTATTACTGTTACTGTGTATTATGTTCTCTTGTTTCTGCTTATTTCATTTTGCATCTGTTCATGTAGGTCTTTCCAGCTCTTTCTGAAATCATCCTGCTCATCATTCCTTACAGCACAACAGTATTCCATGACCATCATATACCACAATTTGTTCAACCATTCCCCAAGTAAGGGATATCTCTTTAGTTCCTAATTCTTTGCCACTACAAAAAGAGTAGCTACAAATGTTTTTGTACAAACAGGTACATTCCTTATTTTTTTTTATTATCACTTTGGGATACAGACCTAAGAGTGATATTATTGGTTCAAAAGGTATGCATTCTTTTATAGCCCTTTGGACATAATTCTAAATTGTCCCCCAGAATGGTTAGATCAGTTCACAACTCCACCAGCAATGCATTAGTGTCTGAATTTTGCCACATCCCCTCCAAAATTTATCATTTTCCTTTACTGTCATATTGGCCAATTTGATAAGTGTGAGGTAGTATTTCAGAATCATTTTAATTTGCATTTCTCTAATAAAGAGGGATTTTAGAACATGATTATTGATGGCTTTGATTTCTTCATCTAAAAACTGCGTATTTGTAACCTTTGACCATTTATCAATTGGGAAAACCAGAATACTAGCATCAAAAATGAAAAATGAATTTACCTCTATTGAAGAAGAAATCAATTATTAGGAATTATTTTGCCTAATTCTATATGCCAAGAAATCTATCAATTTAAGTGAAATGGAAGATTATTTACAGAAATAAAAGAAGAAAAGTAATATCTAAATAAACCTATTTTAGAAAAAAGAATTTGAACAGGCCATAAAAAAACTTCCTATGAAAAAAGTCCCAACATCCAACAAAAACACTAAGGAGCAGTTGGACATATGTAGGGATAATTGGGAACAAACAGTATCATGAAAACAAAGAGAGAAGAGAATATCAAAGAGAAGAGGGTGAGTGACAGTGAAGAAGACCACAGAGAAGTCAAGAAGGATGAGGAGTGAGAAAAGACCATTCGACTTGACAATTATTCCAGCCAGAGAAAGGATATTTTCTAGGCGGCACCAGATTTGGGAGCAGTCAAATAATAATCACAAAGTTGAGAGTTTCTGATTTTGAGCTTTGAGGTAACAGCTTTCTAGAGGAAGAATATCTCTATATCATGCTTCTTGGAAAAGGAAGAGGATTGTTGACAGAGGAATGCTTTGCAATTGAAGGACTGAATCATGCCTTGTGTGTGGGGTTGGTGATTGTGGAGGTGAGGGTAGGGGGATAAAGGAGGAAAGAGATTTGAACTTTGCCAACCCTGCTATTGCTATGACTTATACAGATAGTGCAGGTCCTTGGGAAAAAAGATAGTTTGCCTAGCACCTCATCCCTAAAAACATATCTGTCTTTCAGGGGTCCTCAAATAGACTATTTGAGTGTTTTATGTGTTTCTGTATTTGTTTCTGGGCACTCATAAGACCTTTGTATTTCCTACATTCTCTGTAGGGGACAAAATAAAAGCTATGGGATACCCAATATCCATGTGTTATGTTGAATGCTTTTGTAGGAGGTTAGGATTCTGTTATTTATATTTAGCAGATTATTCTTTGGAGATTCCCCCCAAGTAAAACCGAAGGCAAGGCACAGTGAGTCAAATAGGCAAACTAACTATTTTGGTGTCCAGACCTACTCTATGTGAGCCCAAGGTCTCAGGGTTAGGCAGCAAGGACTGGTTCATGTGTTTCATAAGACTTATGAACTTTTGGATAAGAAACTAAAATTTTTAGCTAAGTGTTATTTCCAAGAATACTGGTAGACTTCAGAAGAGAAGGTAGTTTTGGGAAATGAAAAGCTAGCTAAGATGGTATAATGAATGGAAGAAAAACTTCTTGTCTATGGATTAAACTAAAGGAATGATAGGGCTCTTGACCATGGGTGGAGTACTAGGAAGATATATTTGCTGGGAGTCTGATCAAGTGGTTATTATGTTGAAAATGAAGAGAGAAGAGGAAAACTTCATAATACAGTTTACTTATTTAAAAAACAACAAGGTCAATGTAGAAAGAAAAAAAGTTTGAAGGCAAAAGGAGAAATGATTCTGATGAGGCAAAAGGTGGAGTTGGTTGAAGAGGCCCATGTGGTTTCACAAGGAAGTCATGAACCAGCTCAGTTTTTAAAAGGCATGAACAGAAGTTGAAAAGCAAAAGCAGATAATAGAACCTGAATACAAAACTGTGGCACAGTCTTGGAAGAATAATGTCAGAAGCACTAAAGCCTGGAATTAGCTGTGGCTGGTAATGAGTGCTAAGGACAATGAAAAGGGTGAACTAAAAAAAAAACTTGTTAGAAGGGAGGGAGAAACATCCAAGAAGGAATTGGATTGTTTCTGTAAGTAGATGGAAAAAATGAGAAAGGAAGAAAATGAGAAAGCAGAATGACTCAATTTTAACTTCGCTTCTCAGGTTCCTAATGAACTATTTGCTGGGAGAACCATCAAAAGAACTGTCAGATGCTATTGCCAAAATGTTTCCAGTGAATTTTGAAAGATCATAGAGTTGAAAAAAGTGTGATTGTAGGACAAAAGAAGAGCAAATGCCATAAATTTCAAAAAAGGGGTTGAATTTGGATTCTAAACCATAGTTCAGCAAGTTTGACTTCAATTCCCAACATTCTAGGATACATTGCAAAAGGGATAATTTATAGACATGTAAAAAGAGAAGTAAGGACTACCAAGTTGAAATGGTTTTCAACAAGAAAAAACTAATTTCATTTCCTTTTTGACATGGTAGCTAGACTGGCAGATTAGGATCTCCTTTCCTTTCCTTTCTTTTTTTCTGCTTTTCTTTAATATCTCCATCATTTAGCACAGTTTCTGACACATGATAGAAGTTTTAAAAAAAACAACCCTAACTTTCTATCTTAGAATCAATACTAAGTAATGAGGCAGAAGAGCAGTAAAGGCTAGGGGTTGTGACTTGTCCAAGATCCCACAAGTAGGAATTTTATGAGGTCAGATTTGAACTCGGGCTCCTGGCTCTAGGCATGGTACTCTACCTACTGTGTTACCTAACTGTTCCATAATAGGAGCTTAATAAATACTTGTCTGACTTGTGTTGCACATAGTAGTACTTAATAAATGCATAGATGAATAGGGGTCAATCAGTCAGAGAATGAAGGAATCATTTTTATGTTTGGCAAATTTGCCAAATTTGCAAATGACACACAGTGCCCAACACATAGTAGAGACTTAATAAATGTTTGTTGAGTGATTGGTACAAAACTGGGAATTACAACAGGTTGATTGACAAAGGCTGGATACAAGAAGAAAAAGACACATTAAAATTATGGACCAAATCTAATTGGATGAAATTTAATTAAACAAATGTTTAGTAAGCTCACACTAAGCATAGGTACAGGAGATATAAAGACAGAAACAACGAAAAATGGTTTCTTCCCTCAAGAAGCTTACAGTCTTGAGACAGCTAGGTGTCTCAGTGGCTAGAGTGCCAGGCCAATCTGTCCTCAAACACTTCCTAACTGTGTTATCCTGGGCATGTCACTTGACCCTATTTGTCTCAGTTTTCTCATCTTCAAAAACAGCTGGAGAAGGACATGACAAGCTACTCTAGTGTCTCTGCCAAGAAAATCCCAAATGAGGTCATGAAGTGTCAGACAAAACTACTGAACAACAATAACAAAGAAAGTCCTACATTCTGTTTTTTTTTAAAGCTTATAGATATGAGATGAGAAAGACAAGGTCAGATAATGACATGAATAAACAAACAAATAAAAAAGAGTCAATAGAGTAACATGGCAGCCCAAAAGACATTGTTCTCTTTAGGCTCCCCTAAGAGAGGCAAAAGGAAATGTGACCATCTAACTCCACTCAGCTTTGGTCAGACCAATGGCACTGGCTTCCTTGCTGATTTTCAACTAAGATATCTTCCAACCCTGGGCACTTTCCATGGTCTGGGATGCTTTCCCTCCTTTACTCTACATCCTGATTCCCCTAGTTTCCTTCATATCCCCATTAAATCCCAGGAAGCCCTTTCTCATCCCTCTTAATTCTAATGACTTCCTTCTATTGGTGATGTCCAATTTATCCCATCTATAGTTTGTACATAGCTGTTGGTAAATTCTTTCCTTCAAACTGTATGTTCCTTGAATGCAGGGATTGTCTTTATATCCTCAGAGCTTAGCACGGAGCCTAGGTACAGAGCTGGCTCTAGCTAAATGTTTGTTGACTAACTCACAGTTTCATAAGGAGTCTGCCATGCTGGAGCATGCTCAGAGAAGGAGCCAAGGTGGTCCATCACTCACTCTTTCTCTCCAAGTCCTTCAAAGTCAAGTTAGTCACTTGAGTTTGAGTCCAGATACATATGGACTTCTTTTAAGTATATCTTATTTCTTTCTCTGGTCTCTGGTCCTCTGTTCTCAAGTGTCAGGAGCTGATCTTCATTCTAGGTTCCCTGGAGAGCCTGGTTCCTAGCTTCTCCTTCTAGAATCTGCTGCCAGCTCCTCTCCTCATGCTGGTGCCAGAAAGCCTTTCCCAGTCAAATGATCTGTCTCACTCACCTTCTGGGCAAAGGAATAGCAGAAGTGAAGGTAGCAGCAACAATGGTGACAGTGGGAACCTCTCTTGCTTGTTCATTTCTCCGATGGTTGTTCCAACTGCGTTATCTTTAGTGCTCACTTCTCTCTAATCGTGGAGTACTCAGGAAGACACTTTAGCATCTGGTTTCGGTTTCTGCTTTTTTTTTTTAATTCTTTTTCCCATCATACTTCTTATTTCTATGTAATGGCATAATGATAAGGTATCTACGCAATTGTTCAGAGGTAAAGAGGAAGAATTTAATAATAATAAACATTTAAATAATGTCTACTATGTGCCAGGCACTGTGCTAAGAGCTTTACAGACTTGAAAGTTTACAGAGAATGAAAGTTGCCAGGGAGAGGAAAGCTTAGTAAGAGGGGTGGAAAAAAGGGAAGAAATACATTGTATTTAGAGGAGAAGGGAAAACACATTCCTATGGTACCTACTATGTGCCAGGCATTGTACTAAGTGCTTTTTACCACTATTATCTTATTTGATCTTTATAAGAACCTCTACAGGTAGGTGCTATATTATGAGCCCCATTTTACAGTTGAGGAAATAAAGGCAGAAAGAGGTTAAGTGATTTGTACAGGATTACATAGCTAGTGAATGTCTGATATCACACTTGACTCCTTCCTGACTCCACGTCCAGCTACCTTTGTGTTCGTTTAATCACTGTTTGACAGGCAAGACCTACTTCAAATCTCTGTGAAGTACAATTTCTTGTAACCTGAAGCAGCTGTTAATACCCATGCTTTCATGTTTCACACAACACTCTTTCCATAATCAATACAATTGCTAACATTTATGTGATTGTCCAGGTAACATGTCTCAGGGATGGTCAACATGTTTCTAGCTGCATTGTTGGTTGAGAGTATAGTCTAGGTGGCATCCTAAAGGGTCCCTCAGGCAACTTAATCCCCCAAATCCCCCTCTCCATACCTTCTGTCTCAGAATCAATACAAGCATTGGTTTCAAAGCAGAATATCAGTAAGGGCTAGGCAGTTGGGGTTGTGACTTGTCGAGGATCACATAGTTAGGAAGTATCTGAGGCCAGATTTAAACCCAGGACCTCCCAACTCCATGTCTGATGATATGGGTGGCAAAATATGATGAAAATATGATATGATAGGGTTTCATCCAAAGAATTTGATAACTCAGGCTGACTCCATGGCAAGGGAACAAGTTTTATTATAAGAGAATAGAGTTATAGTGTTATGATAGAGATAGTGTATAGAGAGTTGGCTGGTGGGGTATATGTGAGGGATTTTCAGGAATGCTTTTTATCTTGATTGGTTGTCAGGGAAGGAATTGATTATTTGGGTATAGTAGTTTCTCTGTAACTAAGGAACAGAAGTCATTTTGTCCATGGTGCACTTTGGTCTGTGTGACTTTACTCATGATTCACCTTGTTTGTACACTGGAGGGGGGGTAAGGTGAAAATCACAATGTAAATGGAATGCTAATTATATATTAATCACCTTGAGTCAATTTTCAGTCAAATTTTGCTCTTTCTATGCAGGCTCTAAGGAAGGCAGTTGAAGTGGTACACTTCACAAAGTGAGTTTAAATACTCAGAATTTCAATTATTGGAACTATGATTTATTAATAAAAGAATAAAAACAGAATCTACCAGCTGGGACAGCCTTCCCTAATGGAAGGTGCCCAGATCTAACATTGTGGAACAGTTTATATAGGATTACAAGATACAAAGTTATTTCTTTTTACACATAGGTTCTTAATCAAACAAACCTTATCACTGACATAGGAATGTGGGGTCAGAGATGAGGAGGCAATCTTCAGATTTATGTGGGGGCTGTTATTTAGGGGCTGTTTACTTTCATATCCATTAAGTCACCTAGCCATATGTTATCTTGCTTCCATCCTGACCTCTTTGATAGTCCTGAAATTCCTTCGTTGTCCTGTCCTTTCTAATTCTCACCTCCAAGCTAAGTAGAGACTGGTCTGCTGTCTGCATAAACAGCTTGACTTCTTGGGGGAGGGAAGCCAGGTCTGTTCCCTAAAAATGCTGTCAGGGGTTTTTAAATCTGTTTTATCTATTTCAATTTTGCCATTCTCCCCTTTTGGGACTACTTCACATTGAATATGGAAATCGGATATTGTTTAAACCTAATCTTTCTTGATTGGGAAACTGAACCACCTGTACTTATTCAGAGACCCTTAATCAAGGACTGAGGTCATTATTGGTGAAATATTGGCACCCATCCCCAGTTGGCACTTGGGGAACTGCTCCATTCTCCCTCTTCCTAGCACTCAAGGACATTTTTTTTTTGCATATCCTACCCCTCTGTCCAGCCACTCAAAGCAAATACTTCCTCCCTCTGCTCTCAGGTGATGGGGGTAGGGGGTAGGGACTCACAGGCAGCTTGAATTTGCCTTCTGGGCACTCAAACTTGAAAAACTTTGCTAGTGCTAACCTAGGTTATGTCGAAAAAAGATTGATATAAGGAGTTTTCTCATAGTTGTAACTTTAAGGAATGTGTATGTCTTATCTGAAAGGTGGCCTCATACTATTCAATTAGTTATTGTTTCCATGTTACTTTGATTGTTTATAGTTACTTGGTGGGGGTGAGTAGGACACTACCCTTCATGGCAACCCACATCACTGGCACTTTGGTCACAGATCGACCTAACTGCTCACCTGGAGCAACTTTCAAGACCTTTAGATTTGTTCATCTCATTGGAAAGTCCCTAACCCTTTTAGCTGAGTTTTCTCCCATAATATGGTTTAATTTTTTTAAGTATTTCTGAATCATGGGTAAGAAATTTAGGATTAGGGTTTCAAAAATTAGTTCTGTTCCTCAGGTGGACTGATTTGAGCAAGATGAAAAGACAGGAAGGGTTGGGAATGGTTTTCAGAAATATTAGCTCTTTAAGTGAAAGAAAGAAGGATGGGTCAACAGAAAGAGGGGTTTAAAAAAAAAGAAGGGCCAGGAATTAATCAAGACCTTTCCCCATGCAAATCTACCAGCCCATTGGAATATAAATGATTTGAATAAAAGACTGAGTCCTGACACAACTCCATGGTTTTTTTCCCTTCTCTCTTTGAGACTACATCCCCCAGGGAAGAGAGAGTATTCAGAAGGAGAGAGTGGTCAATAATTTCTAGTGCTGTTGAGAGGTTGATAAGGATGAGGGCTGAAAAAGGGCCATTGGATTTAGACACAACAAAGAAACTGCTGGTGATGATGAGAAAGCAGCTTCAATAAAGGGATGATAACAGAAGTTATCCTGTCTGAGTTAAAAAGAAGGGGACCTCTTGTAATAGTCTTTTTTGAGGAAATAGCACTTGTTTCTGTAGTTTACCAATATTTATTTCCTGGCCTTGGGTAACTTATACTAACTGAGGGCTAAACTCACTTAGGACATTGTCAATGAGCGACTTTTTCTCTAGACCAATTATGGGGACTAATATGACCTTTAACATTCAAGGTCATATGAAGTTTCTAGTCTGGGATTGGAGGTTTTTTTTTCCCCAGATGAGAAAAACATTTTTTTTTTAGGGATGTTTATGTGACAAAATACAGGGTGGTGGTGGTGATAGTGGTGGTGGGAACGGATAAAAGTTCTCAGTTTCATAGACTTTAGTAGCCAAGTAACAAGTATTTATTAAGCATCTGCTAAATGTTAGGTGTTGTGCTAAGTGATGGATATACAAAGAAAAAGGCAAAAAAAATCTCTTCTCTCAAGGAGTTCTCGATCTAATGGTAGAAAATATGGAAACATGAAACAATAATATATTTAAAAATTTTTATTTTTTATTATCATGCAAAACACACTTCCATATTGATCACAGTTGCAAGAGCACACTCATATAAAACTAAAACCTCAAAATAAAACCATAAATACACTGATGTGAAAGATAGGATGCTTTGATCTGCAACCATCTGACTCCAATTCTTTCTCTGGAGGTAGATAACATTCACCGTCATAAATCCTTCAGGATTGTCCCAGATCATTGCATTGCTGAGAGTAACCAAATGTTCACAGTTGATCATTTTATGATATTGTTGTTACTATGTACAATGTTCCCTCACCTCTGCTTATTTTGCTCTGCATCAGTTCATGCAGATCTTTCCAATTTTTTTCTGAAATCATCTTACTTACCATTTCTTATAGTACAATAGTCTTCCATCTCCAACATGTACCATTCCCCAAATGATGGACATACCCTCATTTTCCAATTCTTTGCCACCACAAAAAGAGCTTCTATAAGTATTTTTGTACATGTAGGTTCTTTCCCCCTTTTTATTATCTCTTTTGGGATACAGATCCCTATCTATATTTAAAGCAGTTTTTAAAGCAGATGTTGACTCAAAACAATTCGACAGCCGAGTACAGTTTAAAGAGAGAAACAAAAAGAATTTCTAACCCTAAATCAGAGTGAAGCCTCTGAGAAAGACCTTATTCTTGGTAATCAGAAAATTCAGGTAAAATGATTGATTTCATTCTGAAGGCATTAGTTAGCTCTGTGTGCTATAAGGATGATATTAGAAAATAAGTCTTGTTATATTAGTTTAGAGATAAGAAGTAGGGAAGCTAGCTTGAGAAAGAATTAGAGTTTCAAGCAGAATTGAGACTGTCAAATTCAAATGTTGACAGTTGTAACAGATTTTTTCTGGCATTTGGCAGAGTCACACACAGAGACTCTTGCTCTGAGGGCTCTGAGAAGATAATATCTTTGCTCCCCCCACCCCCCTTGCTGTCTGAAGAAAGACCTGAAGGAGTTAAGTGTTTTCTTTACCCAACTTGGGAAACACTATTGACTATCTATTACTGCCTTTATAGATTTTTTAACTCTGAGAAGAAAAAAAAAAACCTGGTCTTTGGTTTGGACTCTGAGTCTGCTAAGGTTCAGAGTTCTAACTTGATTCTTGTTGAGACTCAGTCAGCTAGCCTTTGCTATTTTTATAACTTGGAGGTAAAGTTAAGAATTTATAAGGATAATAGTATAGTTTATTGTAGAATAAGGAAAATTTAGGTTAATCAGATCAGGAAGGATTAGTGTAGCCTGTGAAAAATAGGAGAAGTAGTTCCTTGCAGAACCAAGGAGTTTTACTTGGCTGGAGTTAGAATCCCTTAGAGTTAGAAATCCTTTTTATCCTTATATCCTTTTTTATCCTTATATTTTATCCTTACATATATTTCAATAAATATTTTATTTTTTATAACCAGAGTCTCTTTATCATCCTTGAACTTGGTCATGAAGAGAAGTTCATTTATGAGCTTCACTTCAAAACTGAGGATACTTTATGAGCGAAGGAAGCAGATTATCTGAAATCAGTTTATAATCAATAATCAAATCCATTGTCTATATTAGTTTTTTAAGTCTCCTTTTATTTTTACAGTGCCAAAAGCTTGGCCTAGACAAGAAATGTCCTTTTGGAGAGCAGATATCCATTCTAGCCAAAGCTTAGAGAAATGGATCATAAAAATATCTTTATTGACTCCTATGAGACCATAAAAGTGAAATATGTGAAATACTCTTCAAATTTTATAGCGCCATAATGAATGCTAGATGTTATCTTTTAAAAAATTATAAATAGAAAGCACTGACGTTCACCTACCCCTTTCCCATCCAATAACTGAGTGGTGGTGTTTCTACTTTTTTCTAAAAAAAATTGCAACAAAAAAAGGCTCTGGATTTTCAGCCAAAAGAGCCATTGGGGTAGAGCTCATGCTTCCTATGAGAAAGAAGCAGCCTCCCTCTTAGGGACTCAAGCTAAATTCAGCAGCTGGAAGTAGGGAGGAGCTTCACAACTTCCAAACCTTAGGCATCTGACAGGGACCAGCCAGGACTCCAAGATTAGGCTGGCGGTCAGTGACAGTGGCCAAACTAGACAATCAGGGAGCTAGAAATGATAAGGATTCACTCTATTCCCATGCCTTATGGGCATAGACTACTACATACCCTACAAACCCTACAGAGAGATGACCCAGTAGCAGAAGTGTAATGCTAGTATTAGATATTGAAAAGTCAACTGCATTTGAAGTAAGAGTTGCCACTCCACTTGAGTGCTTTGGTCCTTGTGTTCCCTAAGTGTGTACCCCTCCATTGACATACAGTACCCACAATCCCCCAAAGTGTGCCCTTGTTTGTTTATCCTCTCTGATGATGGTGCTTGCATTTGTGTGACGACACCACAGGTTTGTGGGGAAATATTTTATTTTTACTTTTCTTATTATGTTATTTCATTAAATGGCTGATTTAATCCAGGGTTTAGTACAGAGCTTGACACATAATAGGCACTTAATAATATTGACTGACTTATTGATTAATCATATTCTCTGGCTGACTAGCAAAGGTGAACATGTAGGCTGAGGCTCATGAAGTAGAGTTGGTTGGTACAGACCCAGAAAGTACTTTAAGTTCTAGGCAGCTAGATGGTACAGTGGATAGAGGGCTGGACTTGGAGTCAGGAAGACCAGAGTTCAAGTCTTCCTCATATACTTATTAGTTGTGTCACCTTGAACAAGTTGCTTAAATTGTGCTTCAGTTTTCTCATCTGCAAAATGGGGATACTAATAGCACCTAACTTCCAGGGATATTATGAAGATAAAATAAGATAACATTTGTAAGGTGTTTTACAAACCTTAAACTACTATATTAATGCTATCTATTATTAATAATCTAGACTGGGTTTGTCCAGAGGACTCACTATATGAATTTTGGGATATCCCACCAAGCAGGAACTATTGTTATTTAAGTATTCCCATGTGTAACTTTGAATTCTTCAGTGAGTTAATAAGCCCCTCAAGGGCAGATAGTTCAAAGAATATTGGTTTAGGAGTTGTGGAGGGACATAGGACCCCCAGAAATCTTGAAGACCCCTAAGCCCTAAAGGATACCTGATAAGCAGCCTGGTCTCCGATCTCAGGAATGAGGAGAACCCAGGCTCAATCAAGAGGCAGCTGCGTAAACCTTCAGGTCCACAAGGATGATCTATCCATACAGTATGTCCTCTACATTTATGATCTGAGCCCCTTGCAGAAATGTGTGCCTTCGGCTCATCCCCCAGACATGTTGACTCTTCACAGTGATGTGTAATAATTTACCTCACTGATATATACCTTCTGTTTGCACCTCAAACATCAATAGATTCACCAAGACATGCATTTCACCCACCTTTATGATGGGGGGCTTTATGTACCCTCATAAATATATTACAAATAATTGTACCTTAGCTCAGACCCCAGACCCCAAGACACCTCACAAAGTGACTTAATCCTCCTTGTTTGTCCCCCTCCTCACCTTTTTTTTCTGGTCACATAATATCTGTTTATCTAAGGTATAAAAACCTTGCCCCCTCTCCCTGCCCCCCCTGGCCATTTAATCCCTTCTCTTAATAATTTTCTTTTATTTTATAAGATTTGTTTAGAGTCTGAAATTCTTTAAGTGAGCAGCTTGCCCGAATCAGACCAGATAGTCTTCCCACAACTGGAGTCAGGTGATTTGAAATCTGATTTAGGCTCTGATATAACTTAGCTGGTTGATGTTAGGCAGATCACGACCTCTCCTTGATCCTTAGTTTCTTACTCTGTAAAAATGGGTGGTGGTGGTGAGGAATTGGATAGTAGGAAAGTATTGCTTTAGAGAAGTGGGCTAAATTTGGATTCAGAGAACCTGGGTTGAAACATAGCTTCTAAGTCTGACTTTGTGTAAGCCACTTAACCTATATGGACCTCAATTTCCTCAATTATAAAATGAGATAGTTTTCTGATGTCTACCTAAACTAGAGTTAAACTAGAGTTACCTAAACTAGGACCATAGATGGTCCTAGTCAATGACTTGACTTGTTGTCAAGACCTAGTCACTGTTTTCACTTCATGAACTGAAGAACAGTTGTTCAGATTTTGTCCCACTGTGTACCAGGGCAGGGCAACCAGAAAAGAGACTTTTTTGAAGGAAGGAAGACAGAAAGGCATGTCTTTTTCTCTTCTCTTCTGGTCCTTTCTTTTCTTCACTCCTGCTTGGCACAGGGGAACAGATGTTACATCAGCTACACATGGGCATGCCTATTCCCCTAGGTATTCACTTCAAACAAGTCTGGAAGCTTCCATGAAGACTTGATTTAGGGAAAAATGAAAATCTGTCCAGCTTCCTTGGTGTGACTCTCTGCTTAGAATCAGGAAAACCAGTTGCTGTCATCAAATTGTGATGCTTGAAGATGAAGTTCATGGACTTGTCCTATTATCTGTGCATACAACTGTTTACAAATAAAGCATACTTCTTAAAAAGACGCTTTTAATCATCTTTTCTGAAGTTACTCTACTGAATATTATTCTTATTCTCCTAAGGTGATCAGAGAATATCAGTGGCCTGATCTACTGGGAACTGACTTAAGGAAGGTTATTCTGGCTTGATTATGAAAACAGAGAGAATTTGTTTGAGTTAGAGTCTCTCATCAGTAAACTATGGACTGTAGGGCACCCTGAGTCTTGTTAATGAGGACTTGCTTTAGATTGTGGAAACAGATGAAAAGGGAAGTAGGCAGCTAGCTCATGACCCTGAGAAACCAAATTGAAGAAATAGACTTGTAAGGTCCACTTCCTAAATATGTTAAAAGGAAATCTCACAGAATGCGATTTTCCTTTTTAGAAAGAAATTATATCATTGGTTAACCCAATTACGAGAACTCTCACTATATGAATTGATGAAGAGAACCAGTTAGGGATGACCCAATGAAATAGATTTTAGTATTAGAATATGTATTAGTGTGTTTTGGGCCAAATCTGAACTAAGTTCAGCCTTGGATCAGAACAAAATGGGACATTTAAAGACCATCTAATACTTGATTAAAAAAAAGTTTATTTAACTATAACATGGGAAGGATATTTAGCAAGAATATAGTATCTAAAAATTTTTGTTTCCTTTTTGTTATTATGAACATTATATATTATATAATTAATAATAATAAAATAATATAACATATAATTCCACATTCAAAGAACAAAAGAAAGAGGACTACATTCAAAATTGTCTCCATTACACATAGCTTTTAGACCACATATATTTTGAATTTACGCAGGTAGATTGAATGCTTTTTTGCTAGGTCCTATTCTGCATTTTCTTTTGCTTTCTTATTTGTATTTTTAAATGATTCATCAATGTTCTTTTCTTTTTTCTTTAAAAAAATTCTTTTAATTTTTTTATTATCATTCAAAACTCATTTCCATGTTGGTCATTGTTGTAAGAACAAACTCATACAAAACCCAAACCCCAAAATAAAACTGTAAATATACTGAAGTAAGAGATTCTTTCTTTTTTGATACAATTATCATTAACCCTACTTCTTTTTTAAACCTTCCTATTCAACAAGAAACTAACAAACTTAAAAATTTTTTTTTCCTTTCCTCTCTCTTCTCTGCCCTCTCCAAGAAGGCAAGCAATCTGATTCAAGTAGATAAACCTCCTCTATTGCTGAATTGGCTTATGGATCTTGTATTCTGGATTTTTACATTCTGGTGACCAAGAAGAGACATCAATGGTCTGAGTCTTAACTCATTGGTTAAATATCAAGGATGGTTTCATTGACTTTTAAACAAAATGATCCTAATTCAAATGGTTTGAACTTTAGGTGATCATACATATAAGCATGTTTGTTTCTCCTAGGTTGAAGCCCACTGGAAAGATCTGATTTAGGGAGAGAAGAAAATCGTTTCAGTTTCCTTGGTGTGAGCCCCTGCTCACTTCTGTACATTTCAGTTCCCTGAGTTTCTTCAATAATTTTTTGGTTGACATCAGTTTCTTCTTCCCAAAACTTTTTTGGAACCACTTCAGCAGCTGCATGTCAAAGGACTTTCCATATTTTTGCAATGTCGTAATTTGCTGCTTCTTCTTGTATTTATTTATTTATTTTGGTAGAGCGGAAGTAGGACAAAGATCACCAACTCCTTTTAATCTGATCCATTTAGACCTATTTTTCACATGATCCACAATTAGCATCACAAGTGTGGAAAGGAGCTGTCAGGAATTTTCCTCATCCTAAGTTTAGAACTCTTTCCCTTTCCAACCCTCCAGCAGGGAAACAGCATTTAAAAAGACATACTTAGGCAGTTAGTTTCTCTTGCTACTTGACTGGATATGGCTGGTTGGGATTATATTACTGACAAATAAAAAAAGTCTGCAGCAATGAATTTCCAGCATATCTGGTTGGGTGTTCTTTTAAAATAATTTACATAAGAATATATTTGCAATTTTGGATGTTTATAATTGCAAAGTTCCATTCTCTCTCTATGGTATATGAATGGATATACTTTTCTAGGAATTGTATGTGTTACCTTCAACCCAGGACTTCTTTTTCCATAAAGGTCCTTGCCTCGACTCAAATTGAAGAGCCAGCTCCCAAACCCCTTCTTTCCCCTCCCTGACCCCTCACCCCAGGAGTCCCTGTCCCTCCCCCTCCTGACATATGCTAGGAACTGAGAAGGACCCCAGCCCAGGAATACCTGTCACCCCCCTCCAGGAACTGATAAGGACCCCAGCCTCAGGAGTTCCTATTCACTCCCCCCCACCCCAGGAATTCCTTTGCACTCTCTACCACAAAAGTGTATAAAAAGCCTGCAAGCCCCAGACTCGGACCCAGCCTTTTCTAGTTGAGTCCAAACTGTAGAACCCAGTGGACACACTGGAGGAAGGGGGTGCGGTCCTGGGGGAAACCTGGTCACACCGCTCTGTTTTTGGGACCACTCACTCCTAGCCCCTTGGGGTGAGTAGAGGAGCATATCCAGCCCCACATTCATATTTGTTGTGTCTGTCTAGACTGTCCAGTCCATCACATATTGTCCGGTCTGCTTTTGTGTTCGTTGCCTTTGTGCAGAGCTCACTAACTCCTTTCATCCTACAGGACATTATGGGACAGGGGGAGTCCGCTCCGCTCTCCCTTATGACTACCCATTTCTCTGTCTTCAAGGCGAGGGCCCACAACCTCTCCATGCCCATCAGGAAGAGTAAACTTGTTACCTTCTGCTCTTCAGAATGGCGGGCATTTGGCTTGGGATATCCCAAGGAGGGGACTCTCAACTTAGAGGTTATTTCCAAGGTCCGGGTCCAGGTTTTAGATCCTGGCCCACAAGGTCACCCGGACCAGATTCTTTATATTCTTACCTGGCAAGACCTCATCCTGGACCCCTGCCATGGCTCCAATCCTTTCTTCCCTCAGATCCCCGTGCCCCCTCAAAGGGAGCCCTTATGGCCTTTACCCTCTCGGAGGATGTGAGGGAAAAGGGGCACAGGCATGCTGGGACATCTTCTGAGCCAGAAGCCTCAGCCCCACTGGTGTTCAGAGTCAGCCCCAGCCCCAGGACCTGCCACCCCTACCCCCTCCTTATGCCTCCTTATACCCCCACTTAGGGGCAGAGAATGAGGCAGAAGGTGGGCATCCGGCTCATGGCACTCGTAGTGGGGGCAGACAGGGCACCCCTGAACCTCAGAAGCCCACCTCTACTACTGCTCTCCCCGTCAGGGAGAACCCACAGTTCTGGGTGGGCCCCAGCTATATCAATATTGGCCATTTTCTTCCAGTGACCTTTATAATTAGAAAACGCAGAACCCTTCCTTTTCTGATCAACTCCCCAAACTAATCTCTTTACTAGACTCTAGTCTTTTTACTCCTAACCCCACATGGGACGACTGCCAACAGCTTTTGCAGGTTCTCTTTACTACTGAGGAGAAGGAGCAGATTCTCCTGGAAGCCAGGAAGGATGTTCCTGGAATCAGTGGCAGACCCATGAAACAACCTGACCTCATTGATGAGGCATTCCTCCCCTCCCCCCAACCGCCCCAATTGGGATTTTGATCCACCTGAAGGTAGGGAGCGTCTCTGAGTCTATCTCCAGACTCTCATGGCTGGTCTCCATGCTGTAGAAAGCCCACCCATTTGGCCCAGGTCAATTTAGTTAGACAGGGACTAGAGGAGAGTCCTGCCTCCTTTCTGGAGAGACTGCAGGAGGCTTTCCGCCTGTATACCCCATGGACCCCCAGGCCGAAACAAGCCGGGCTGCAGTGCTCTTGGCCTTTGTTAAACAGTCAGCTCCCGACATTCGTTGGAAGCTCCAAAAGGTCGAAGGCCTGGATGACCAGTCCCTTGGTGACCTCCTAAAAGCTGCTGAACGGGTGTTGAACATTCTTGAGAGCCCAGACAAACTGGCAGAGCGCCTCCATCAGGAGGATCGGCAATATAAGGCCAGACAGGATCACAAAAACAGAGAGATCTCTCCAGAATCCTGGTGGCTGGGCTAACCCAGCGCCCCATGACTCAGCCCCCTCCTCAGGGACCCTTTCAAAATCATGGAGGATACCCCCGCTTCCGCTGCTATCATTGTAATGAGGAGGGTCATTGGAAGAGGCAATGAAATGCCCCTAGTTGACTAAAGACCGCCCCAGGGCAGAAACAGTTCTGGAAGGAAAAACCCTCCAGTGTCTCCCCGTTACCCCTGCTGCGACCAGCACCCGAAGGTCCTGTGGGCTCAGGAGACAGATGACTGAGGGGCATGGGATTCTGAGCCCTCCTGGAGTCCTGGGTAACCTTAAAGGTGGAGGGGAAACCAGTGGACTTCCTGGTAGACACTGGGGGGCCAGTTTTCAGTTCTTAAGAACCTGACTGGGTCTGTCTCCTCCAAGGCCAGCTGGGTGCGGGGTGCTACAATTGGACTACCAACCATCAGGTAGACCTGGGGCACCACTGAGTGACTCACTCCTTCCTTGTGATCCCTGATTACCCGGCCCCACTGTTAGGGCGGGATCTCTTACACAAGGCGGGTGCCCACATTCACTTCATTGACTCTGCGGTGTCGGTCACAGACTCCTGTGGGTTCCCCCTCCATGTCTTGACCCTGTCCCTGTGTGATTAGTTCCGCCTTCCCTCCAATCCTGCTCCAGTGGAGGTCCCTGAGAAGGTCTGCCCCTGGATGGACCTGGTTCCAGGGGTTTGGGCAGAGTTGGCCGGTATAGGATTGGCAGTACAGCAGCCTTCCTGTCACGGTCACTCTGAAACCATGAGTAACTCCGTTTTGGGTCGGCCAATACCCCATGACCCTTGAAGGCAGGAGGGGGATAACCCAGCACATCAACATGCTTAAAGCGGCAGGCATCCTCATCCCCCGCCAAAGCCCCTGGAACACTTCCCTCCTTCCCTCCTGCCCCTCCGCAAACCCGGCAGCCAGGACTTCTGCCCAGTCCAGGATCTGAGAGAGGAAAACCAGAGGATGGAGGACATTCATCCCACAGTCCCTAACCCATACACCGTGCTCAGCTCACTGCCACCAGACTTCTCTGGTACACCACCTTGGACTTAAAGGATGCCTTCTTCACATTGCCCCTGGACCCCATTAGCTAGCCCCTATTTGCCTTTGAGTGGCACGATGACCAAACGCAGACAACAGGTAAGATAACAACTTAAGCAACTGCCCAAAGGGTTCAAGAATAGCCCCTCAATTTTCAACGAGGCTCTCACCTTAGATCTTCAGGGGTTCTGGGTAGGACATTCCCATGTCACCCTCCTCCAATATGTCGATGGCCTCCTACTAACTGCCCCCACTGAGGGGCACTTTGGCCCTTTTAAGAACTCTAGAGAAGCTCTGTTACAGACTCAGCACTAGGAAGGCCGTCATAGTGGCCAGGGAAGTCACATATCTGGGGTACAAACTTCATAGGGGACAACCCATGCTATGCAGAAAATGGTCCTGGGAATCCCCACCCCAACGGGACCTACAAGTCAGGGAGTTTCTTGGGTCCCTTGGATATTTCAGCCTCTGGATTCCTGGGTTTGCTAAGCTGGCCCAGCCCCAGTACAAGGGCTCAAGGGAAAAGCTGAGGTGGACTTGGTCCCCAGATATGGACGCTGCCTTTCGGGCACTGAAAGAGCCATGCTAACAGCTCTGGCACTGGCCCTCCCCGACCCTGAGAAACCGTTCTGACTTTATGTGGCCATGAAGAAGGGGATAGCTAAGAGGGTTCTGACATAGAGGTTGGTTCCCTGGGATAGACCTGTTGCATACCTTTCCAAACAGCTGGACCCGGTAGTTCTGGGGTGGCTTCCTTGTCTGTGGATCCTGGCTGCAGTAGCACTCCTAGTATGGGATGCTGACAAACTAACACTTGGGCAGGCCCTCTGGGTGACCACCCCCATGCAATCGAGGGGGTCCTTAGACAGCCTCCCAGAAGGTGGCAATCCAATGCTCACCTTGCCCACTACCAGAGTCTGTTACTCAATGGCCCCGAATCTCGTTCCAAGTGACTTCTGTCCTGAACCCCACAACCCTGCTACCTGACTTAGAATTGGGGGACCCCTCCATGACTGTCAAGAAATCCTAGCTGCTACCACCTCCACCAGTCCGGATCTCTCCAAGGTGCCTCTCCTAAATGCAGACCACGTGTGGTTTACAGATGGCAGCAGCTTCATCATAAACGGGCACGAAGGGCTGGCTCGAGAAGCAACGCTCAATGCCCCTCTTTTAACCCTTCCCATAGTGATTCCACCTCCCCCTGAGGGGGGACCCCAGTATTCTGAGACAGACCTCATGTGGATACAAAGGCAGCAGGGGACGAAGAACTGTCTCTGGTATAAAGAATTGGAGGGCAATACACTTCTCCCTGAAACTCTGGGGCAGCTGCTGAGCACCCACCTGTACCACCTTATCCACCTAGGGGACAGAAAACTATTACAACTCTTGGAAAAAGGACAATTGCGCTTCCCTGGGAGATGGAAATTTCTGACCCGCCTCCTGGAGGCTTGTCGAGCCTGTCAGTTAATGTGCTCCACCAAACCTGGCAATCATATCAGCCTCCACCTATGAGGAGATCACCCCTGTCAGTCCTGGGAAGTGGACTTCACTGAAGTAAAGCCTGGATGGTTTGGATTCAGGAATCTCCTTGTTTTTACTGATACCTTTTCAGGTTTCCCTGAAGCATTCCCAACTAAATCTGAAACAGCTTAGACAGTGGCCAAAAAGCTCTTGGAAGAAATAATTCCCTGATTTGGATTCCCCATTTCCATTGGTTTGGATAATGAACTGGCATTTGTGAGTAAAATCACACAGGCTGTTACCGAAGCCCTGGGAATAGATTGGAAACTGGAGCTGAAGGAAGAGGCTTATGTTGGTGGAATCCTTGCTGAAGACAGCACTGGGACTCCTGGCTTAAGAGGTGTAAAAGTTAAATTATATCTCTAATAATACAATTATTATATTTTATGAAGTTTATTAAGGATCATTAGACATCAAGGAATAAAGAGAATACAAAATAAAAGCCACATGCCCATGGCTGGTTAGCCATTTCAGCCATCCCCATCTTACTACCATACTTGCTGTATCATTGCAAAGGAAGAGAGTGCATGGGAGGTGTTACTGCCAGTTAAATACCAATCATGATCTCACCAATGTGGAGACACAGGAGAGATTATAGGGAATTTTGGGAAATACCAAAGACTTCTGGGGAATGAAGTCTAAGGTTCAAAATCTCCATTTATACATTCCCCCCCCCCCCCCCCGCCCCGAGACCCGTGGAAGACTAGTCTCTCCAGTGGGTCTTGTAAACATACCAGCTATAAAATTACAATAATTTGAGCATAAAAGGAAAAGAGAACAAAACTAATAATTGCTAGGCACATTGACAAAAAGCCAGTTAGGGGACAGTTCCCTTCAGCATAAGGTATACATACAAAACAAATGCATTCAACCCCACACAGTTCACATCACCACATCCCAAAGTTCACTCTGGATCTTCTGGTGCAGCATGTGGTCTGTGGAGACATCTTCATGGTGTCTTCTCCAAACAGTTCACTTTTTGGATTCGGAGAGGTAGCATGTTTCTTAACCTAAAATTACTCTCAAAAGGAATTGACTCTTTGCAATTTAAAATAATAATAATAATTATACATACACCCCCTGAAGAGGGTGATTAAAAAACACAGGGATAACTTAAGGATGTATGGCTGAGTTATGAGGTGATTGAATCAATTGGCAAGAGAAATAAAAAAATATTAAAAAATCCAAATTAATAAATAATTTCTGGATGAAATATAGACTATCAAAGTCTTATGTGTAAAAATTCAAAGTAAAGGAAAAATAAATCTATAACAGGTCCTTGAATCAGGGTTCAATTAAAATGATTTAAGCAATTAAGCATTTACCCGATCAGTAGCCAGGACTATAGAAAGTTGCCACATTATGAAAGACAGAATAGGCACTAGATTTTTAGGAGCCAGGTAGGAGCCAAATTTGAGATACTTGGTAGAATGTGGAACAAGGAAGACCTGCCTTTAACACATGTCAAACAGCTGCAACTTCGAACCCCAAACAAGTTCAAGTCCTCTTGTCATGGCTCAAAATTTTCATCAATCCTATCAGAATTGGTTGGTCTCTTTGACCCTGTGCTCAATTGGCACAATGCAGTTTAGCTTTGTGCTTCTTTGGCACTGTGCAATGGCTCTTTTTATATTCTCTTGTCCTGGAATCAGACAGAAAAGTCCCATAATTTTTTAAACAATCAATGGCATCATTTTTATAGTCTAAAGCTTTTTGGGTATGCATTGACATTATAACAAATATATTTTAAACTTATATTACTGCAAAATCAAAAAAAGTTAAAGAAAATCTTCTTAATACTGGTGACATGCTTCAAATTCAAAAAGGAGAGAAAAAGTAAAAGATTGAAATAGTATATTGCATGTGCAATAAAAATAATAAGAGTTTTAAAAATAAAATATATAGCTTATAATCATTGACACACTGTGTTAGCTAAGGAAAGGAAAAATACAAAGGTTTCTCACCAAAAATGAGATCCATTTCCTCTTCAAACCTGGCCATGATGCACTGTGAGTACAAGCAAATGATTTTCACAAAGTAACAGTTTTTTTTATAAAGAACAATAGTACAACATGTAATGTACATATCAAAATCCCCAAAGTTATAATAGCCCATTTAGTGACAATAGCAAACAAACCCACTATCACATTTTACATGAGTTTGCTGTATGACATTTAAATAAAAAAACCTTAGAAGCTAATGGATACTTGTCAGAAGTTTTCAGGTGTTGTAATGTTTCAATCTTTGCTGAGAAATATATTTTTTAAATCTATTACTCTCATCATTACAAAAATATGGCAGAGGAGTCTAGAAAAAAACCAAACCTCTCTACTGTTGATGTTGGGTCTAAAAATATCACCAAGAATCTAGGGATCATTCTGGTGAAAGGGTAAAGTGAGCTGAGGAGTTATAAATAAGAGATGCTCCTCTTTTTGGAGCCATCCAGGGGTACCATGCCTTGGGATCAACTTCGCAGATACTTTGGTATGAGACTGTAATGTCCCACCAGGAGGTGGGGATTATAATTGTCCTTCACTTCAGCTACTAAAATGAACCTTACCTCCTGTTAGAGGCAGGCAAAATGATCAGAGTTGTTGGAAAAAAAATCTAAAAATCATGTCTAAAGACCCCTTAAAATCAATTTGAGATATTTAGCTCATTAAATTTTCCAAAGGTTGTTATACAATTGTAACAAGTTTTTGATGAAGTCCATCCACCCTCTATGTGACAATTTACAAAGCCAAAATAGAAAAAAGGCTGTTTTTCATATGGGTTTATTCAATAATATTTGTTTAGTATAGTTATAAGGGAAAAGCAACAGAATATAACAGCAGTTAAAATCTAGTACATTAAAATGATTCAGTGTAACAGAATAGTATTCTATACATTAATATATGAACTTAAAACACAAAATTAAATCTTAAACAATATAATAAGATACAGAGGCTTTTATAAAACACTTGAGTCTGAAAAGGCTTAAAAATTTCACCTCCAGTCTCTTTAAAGGTCAGTTTTTTATCCATTGAGATTCCTTTTGTCAGTATTGAGGGATCTCCCATAACCAGGGAGAACATGGGCTTTAGGAATCTCAAACTGGGCAGGTCCAAATGGCAAAGAGTTGCAGGGAGATGAATTTCTCCCCTGAATCTCAGGTAAGATAAGTAAAAGGATCAGTACACTTATGAAAAAACATCCCAAAGCTGGAAGCTGTTTGAAATAGGCAATGCATTGCTCTCTCATAGAATATGCCGTGCTTATAATTAGCTTCCTGTTTGGAAAAGTCTCTTCCTTCTCCTCACTGCCCCCTCCTGAGGTTCCCAGCTATGTGGAGGCTAATTGTTGCCTAAGAAAAGAACACTCCAGTTTTTACCAGTTGGTTTGTGATCCCAAAGACACAGGGGTAGCTACCAGCAGCCTGGGTCCTGGGGCTGGGCCTGGTGTTGGATGAGTGATCTGGGTCAGAGACCAGAGATCAGGAGTAAAGATACGGGGGCCAGGGCCAGGTGAATGATCTGGGTCAGGAAGTTCAGGAGTGGATGGCTGGAGGCAGTAGTGGGCAGCAGGAGCAGGAGCAAGAGTAGAAGTAAGCCACTGGGATTTAGCAGCAGGAGCAAGCTGAATCAGGAGAAGCGGCTTTGTAAGGGTTGGTGAAAAGCCTTGGAGGGAGAAATGTGGCTTAAAAAATTATCTAGGCTATCTTTAAAAAAATTGAGAGTAATTCTTGTCCCTTCTGGTCACCAAAAACTGTAAAAATTAAATTATATCTCTAATAATAAAATTATTATATTTTATGAGGTTTATTAAGGATCATTAGACATCAAGGAATAAAGAGGATACAAAATAAAAACCATGCGCCCATGGCTGGTTAGCCATTTCAGCCATCCCCACCTTATCACCATACTTGCTGCATCATTGCAAAGAAAGAGAGTTCATGGGAGGTGTTACTGCCAGTTAAATACCAATCATGATCTCACCAATGTGGAGACACAGGAGAGATTATAGGGAATTCTGGGAAATGCCAAAGACTTCTGGGGAATGAAGTCTAAGGTTCAAAATCTCCATTTAAACAGAGTCTACCATGACTCCACATGGAGATCAGAACTTGAGGGAGCCCTTGCTAGGTGGTGAGCTGGGCTTCTTCATTAAACTAAATTGTTAAGAGTGGCTAACAGACTCAAGACCCAAGAGTCAATTTTATAAGTGGCAACCACAATCTTATATTTTTAACTCATATTTAGTCAAACCAATTTTAATTTTTACATGATCATATGTTATATAATATGTACATACATATAAGTATGCATATCTACAAGTACATATAAATATACACATAGACATAAATGTCTGGGGCCACACTCTCCCACTATTACATATAGTGTTCATTTGAGAGAGTGAGAACAAACTTATGGATCAGGTACTGAGTAGGGAAACACATGTGTCTAGGTCAGTGATGGTGAACCTTTTAGAAACGGAGTGCCTAGTCCTGCTCCCACCCCCAAGACCAAGTGTCCTGCTCCTCCCTGCCTCCCCCCTTTTACCCAACACAAGGGAGGGAGGAAGCACTCCCATCAGGCTGTTGAGCAGAGGGGTGGGGGAAGTGAGGAACATCCTCAGCAAGTAGAGAGAGGGAGGGGAGTGGCCTAAGTGCTCCGCTCCCCTCCAGCTTTGCAGCCTGTGAGCTACCCACTTTATCCCCTGTGCATTCCCATTGAGCGGCTGGGGAGAGTGGTAGGGGATGGGAAAAAGTATTATCAGGCACTGTGGAAAGGGGGAGGGGAGCAGCTTCGCCAGAGTCTCTCTGACTTTTCAGTAACCAACAGGGTAGGAGTGGGGGAGGGGGGTGGTCGCATGCTCACAGAGAGTGCTCTGCATGCCATCTTTGGCACCCATACTGTAGGTTCACCATCACTGGTCTAGGATAATTTACAACCCAGACTTGTAGCGTTCCTGTCTTTGGTCTCTCTAGGGAACAGTCTATACTCTGCATCTCCTGGGTGGGACAACATTGTTCTAGGTCTCTCCACTGTCCTTCTGGGTGAAGTCTCTGATCCTCTACTCTACTCAGGTGATGGAAGCTATACTAAGATGTTTTAGCAAAATCTCAACGTTACACTCTTTTAGAGAAATAGCAGCTCGTAGAGAGGGGTTTTTCTTTCCAAGTTGACTCTCTTGGCTGGGAGCTGAAACAATGTTAACTATTTCAATGACAAGGGACAGGGATTAAGCATTTCTATAACACCTTTTATGTTCCAGGAATTGTACTAAGCACTTTACATATATTGCCTCACTCTGTCCTTACAATCCTGTGATGCAGGTCCTTTATAGGTAAGGAAATTGAAGCAAACAGCGGTTAAAAGTGACATGACCAACATGATACAGTGGGTGTGGGTGTGTCTGAGGTCAAATTTGAATCCAAGTATTCCTGACTCCAGGTTCAGCACTCTATCCATTCTACCACTTAGTTGCTAGTTCTGTTAAGTGGAAAATGGCAAAGCTATTCAGATCTGCTGTCTAGTCTCTGAGGAGTTTCCTCTTTTTAAGACAGAGAGGGAAGCAGAGGACAACAGTTGAGCTGCAAGTTCCCGAGGAGTTTCTCCTATCTAAAATACTAAATTGCAGTATTCTGACAAGCCCAGCACAGAGGAGGATTCTGCTTTTATCTAATCATCTTCCAGAAACTACTCAGCATTCTTTAAAAAAATTCTTTATTTTATTCCAGTAACAAATCTAAAAAATAAGATTACATGATTCAGGTTGTTTCCCTCCCTTCTTCCCTTCCCTCTCCTATAGTTGATAAGCAATTCCACTGGATTTTACATGTATTATCACTCAAAATCTATTTCTGTATTGTTCATTTTTGTAAAAGAGTAATCTAAAATTTAAGACCAAAACCCCAAATCCTACACCCAGCTAAACAAGTGATAAGTCATATGCTTTCATCTGCATTTCTACTCCAACAGTTCTTTCTTTAGAGGTGGATAGCATTCTTTTTCCCAAGTCTCTTGGGATTGTCCTGGATCATTGTATTGCTCTTAGCAAAGTCCATTACATTTGGTCATCCCACAATGTTTTAGTTACTGTGTATTATGTTGTCCTGGTTCTACTTATTTCACTCCATATCAGTTCCTGGAAGTCTTTCCAGTTCATATAGAAATCAACCATTTCATCATTTCTTGTAGCCCAATAGTATTCCATCACTATCATATGCCATAATTTGTTTAGCCATTCCTCAATTGATGGACATCCCTTCAGTTTCCAATTTTTTTTGCCATCACAAAGAGTTCAGCTATAAATATTTGTGTACAAACAGGTACATCTCCATTTTTCTTTTATCTCTTTGGGATATAGTACTCAGCATTCTTCTAACCTGAACAGCTCCCAAATTATCTGCAAAACATCTCCATCCTCAATTCCTAAACTTTGTTGCAAAGGAGTTGCACCAGCCCTCTGCTAAATGTATTTGTTTGTGGATGCCAGGTTTCTGAAAAACTTGAAATTTTCAGAGAACTCCAGTTTGAATCCTTAAATACATCCAAAGATAAGAGTGAGGTTTCCACCTTGTTGTAGAAGATACTTAAAACAGCATTTTAAAAAAGGTATGGCTAGCCCACATGCTGCAGGAGGCTCTGTGTGATGAGTTATTGTGTCATTGATGACTCTGAGCAAGGAACTCTTCCCATCTACTTATTGTTGAATAAATTAATCAGGAAAGAAGAAGCAAAGCGAATAGACAATGGAAGTCTGGAACTATAAAAAATAACCAAACAGATCCCTGAGCATTCTACGTAAGTAGGAGAAACCAAACTCAGTTCTAAGGGAGATAATAATGAAACAGATGTTGCCAAACAGAACTGGGCTATGACAGCTATCTTTTGAATGAAAGAAACTCCCAATATTTATTAAGCATTTACTATGTGCCATGTATTGTGCTAAGTATAAAGAACACAAAAATGAAAATGAGGATGATTCCTTCCATTAAGGAGCTTATATTCTAATGGAGGCAGAGATCATATGTAGGAGAGTGGAGACCAGGGAGCTTGTAGTTTCAAGGATGCTGAATAGAGCTATAAAGGATCAGTTTGACATATATCAGTGATGGCTAACCTTTTAGAGACCAAGTGCACCCTCATGCCACATGTAAGCCACCCCCTTACCTGAGACAAGGGAGGGAGGAAGAGCTTCCATTGGACTGTTGGGCAGAGGGGTTGATGAAGTGAGAAATGTCCTTAGGCTCAGTGGAGAGAGGGAGGAAAGCATTCCCTTCTAGCATGCATGCCATAGATTCACCAACATGGACATATACTTTCCAGGGGCCATGGCAGACTTGATTTGGTTAAACCAAAAAGTAGGATGGAGTGGAGGTGAAAGGTGTATAGGAAGGACTTCAAGGATGGTCCACTGGTCACATGGCTGGTTAGTTATCTCAGGTCCCTTCTCTCCTAATTGTTGACTGCCTCTCCTGGAACCATTCTTTCATGAAAGCCTGTAATAAAGAAATAATCTGACTGAAACTTATTACTTGTTGAGATAGAGAGGATGAATGGAGGGGAACCAGTTTCTTCACAATGGCTGTGGCTAGAGAGGCTGCTACAGGAAGCCAAACTGCCTACAGGGACCTGAAACTGCTGCTGGGGGTGGGGGGATGCTACACACACACACACACACACACACACACACACACACACATAGGGATACTGGTACACAAGGGACTGCTCTGGGGAAGCTGTTTATTGATCCCTAACGATGGCTGATCTATTTCCTAACCTTCCTTCCTCACTCCCTCTTCCAACCATCTTCATCCTGTCACCCTACTCCTCCCAAATTTCCCTCCCCCTGAGTGAATTATAAAATGCTCTAAGTTTCTTTCTCAGGTAAGAGGTTTATTGGGATAACAGGAAGAGAAACTGAGGCAAAGGGGATGAGGAAGTCCCTAGTCTAACGAAGGTAATATTGAGTGTTTGGGGAGTCACAAGTGTGTCTCTTAGACAATTAAAAGATGGAGGTCAATGGCTTTTCAAGATCTCCTTTCTTCTTCTTCAGTTAGATTTCTCCTTCTTGTCAATTTCAACTGTCCAAAGTCAGAGAACTTCAAATAACCAAGTCAGCCCCACCAGAGTCCAAAAGCCAAATCAGCTTCACAAAAATCGCTCAGCCAACTTCAAACTCCAGAGACCAAATGTGTCCTCCAGTCAGAGACCCAGAGACAAAAAAGCCCCTCTGGTCAATTCTAACTGCTCAGAGCCAGAGAGCCAGAGACCAAGTTCAAAAGCCCAGTTTCTCTTCTTAGTGTGGCCAGCCAAAAGCCTCCAGGGAAAAATATGACTTCCAGTCCCAGACACAGAGACACACCAAAAGCCCCTCCCTCAGCTCCAACTGCCCAGAGCCAGAGAGAGACAGAGAGTAAGTTCAAAAGCCCCTCCCCCCTGTCAGTTCAACCTCCAACAACCGGGAACATTCCATTTGAATCCTGGCTTTTGCATTTAGAACTAGATACATCTTGGTCCATAAGTCCTGCAAAATCTTCTCTCTCCATATCTCTATCTTAATCCCCCCATTTTATTAGCCAAATAAAATGCAACCTGCATTTTATTTTAATGCTACTTACCTTGTTAATAATAATTCTATCTTAATTCTTTGCTATCTGAAATATACTCTTACCCCACCCCCCAAAAATAACAAATTCCTAAACTCATTTTAGCTGTTCTATCTATCTAAATACTAAGCTAAGAATGGGTCACAGGAAAATGGTTTAGGTAGGGGAATTACAAGAACATAGTTTCCATAATTAAACAAATAATAATATTCAAATCAACAACAATTTCAATAACATATTGAACATGCAAATATTCTAATTCCTAATGTCTATAAATTTACTAAGTAAAATCTTCTATCACTAACACATGCTAACCTACAATCAAAATACAATCTAACTTCTATACTACTATGCCTCTATTTCCTAAGCCTTAGACCAATTCACTAGGCTATTATTATCATTAGTAGTTACATTGTTAATAACTTACTCTAAAAGTTAGCTCGTTAGTCAAGAAGTAACTAAGTACAACTTTACATATGTATATCCTTGTAGATTTCTGTGCACACTCATGCAGAAAAGTCTGTTTGGATTTTCCACAGAAATGTAACATCAGTGTGTTCATTTGTTGTTGTGGGTGTTGTATACTTACCCAGTCCATGAATATTTTACTTTGTTATGTAGGATGTGCGTGCAAATGTATATGTGATGTTCACATGTACGACGAATCCTTACATAACTTTCATGGCCAAAAGTTCCAAATTTCAAAGTTCCAAAGTCCTTCCATGTCCAGTCATGTTGCTTGTAGAAATTCTCTTCCTTTCCACTCTGGTCCTTCGTCTGGTCTGCATGCCATTCGCCATCGTCCAGACTTGATTGAAGACTCGTGTTCTTTCAATCAGGATCCATTGCAATAATCAGGAACCCAGGAATATATGAACAAACCACGAACATGTGTGCAAGTCAGGTTTTTTGTGTATGTGTGCAAGTATGAGTGAAAAGTTACTTTTGCATGGAAATGTGATGAAATCTTCGTGTTTTTTCGTGAATTTATCGATCTTTCTTCATGCATGGGGTAAGCATTTGCATTTGTGTACCTCTTCGTGCTTGTAGATAAGATTAACTTGTGTTTTCTTCTTGCATGGGTGTATGCATTATGCCTAAGAGTATATTTTTTCAAGACTTTAGATTTCAAGTTTTCTTTTTTCTTCATCAAGGAGGTCTATCTTATGTTACTGTATGTAGTTTTTTGACTGGTTATTGTATGTATTACTTGGAGATAGATTTGTTACTATGTCAGGCAGATAATTGTGGCTGCTACTCTTTCAAATGCAAAGTTTTCCTTATTGTATTATGTGTTAATGGCTGTATATCTTTAGAGACTGTACTATACACTTCAGCTTTAAAGGTGCTTTTCCATTCTTTAATCAATTCAATTTGTGCAGGGCTGTCTGTACTGAATTCTAGTGGTTAGTACTCTCCAGTGCTTTCCTTTGTTCTCAGTAGGCTTGCATTCACTAGGCTTGATATCGCTTACTTCTTGGGCTATTCTTGTTGCAGTTCATGACTAGGACTTTTCTCAGATGTCATCAGTATATGTATCGTCACTGATGACATGATCACATTTTTATATTGAGTCAGATATCTGAAACTCTGAAATAATATCTTCATGGTATACC
Organism: Monodelphis domestica; assembly: GCF_027887165.1. Lineage (NCBI taxonomy): Eukaryota > Metazoa > Chordata > Mammalia > Didelphimorphia > Didelphidae > Monodelphis > Monodelphis domestica. The sequence goes on along the minus strand of NC_077228.1, from coordinate 190,927,177 downwards.
CTCTTTCCCTTCCTTCCCCTGGTATAGACTGTTTTAGGATGAAGGTTGAGAGATGTGGATAACCTTTTTCAGTTCTCATCTACAACTTGCTGTTAAAGTCATGTTATCACAGATTCAACCAATGTGAATCCATGCTTCTCCAGCATGCTAGATGTTTGTGTCTGTCCTAGTTATGAAGTTGGAATTTTGCTACAAGTTTAGGAATGTTCAAGATGTTGAATTACTTGTCCTTCTTTTGCTGGAATAACTTATTCTTTATGCTACCCCAAGACTAGTCTTCATTCACATAAGGTTTAGTGTAGAATGTTACCCTATGGAACTCCAACTAATCTTGGTTTCACTGTTACAGCTTGAATGGCACTTGTCATGTGTTTGAAGTTAGAGACTAGAAATGAAATTTTGTATCTCTATCTCCTTCTCCAGTTCACAAAATGTTTCTTAATATTCACCTTCCCATTCAGAGTCTATCTCTTCATATGCCATGTAATTCAACTTCTCTATGAAATCTTCTTCATTACCAACCCCCAAGCTTGCATAGATTTTTTCCCAATGGTATGCAGCTTACTCTGTGCCCAAAGAATAACTCCTCCTCAGTGTCTTGGTAAGAGTTTGTTTGCACTGGTTCCAGGTGTTCTATCTTTTCACTTGCATCCCACACATCCCCTTCTTCATCTACCTCTTCATAAAGTTTATAAAACTGATATGGCATTTGTTCTACATTATCTTCATCCAGTATAATTACACTTTCTGGTATACTTTCCGGTTCAGTGTCTAAATCTGAATCGCTAAATGCAAACACTGTGGTTTTAGGATTTTGCTCAATGCCACGTGAATTCTTGCTGACTTTGCATTGTGATCTAAGCCTTTGTCACCAACTTCTGTTACTGAAGTCAGTTTCTTTTTGTTTCTCACTGCTAAGCTTTTGAAGGTCATTTTGAGTTGGTAAACTAGATGGTATGAGGTTATGCAGATCTTCTTCACTGTTAATAATCATAGATCCTACTCTAACACTAGTCTGGGGTTTATGCTTATCTTATTTCCCACTTGACTGTGTAGAGACAGGAATCTTTCCATCTATAGTATTTTGTTCTGGGAATAAATTTTGTACTTCTGCATTTCCCCCTGCACCATCAATAATAGGATATGTGTCTTCATGTTGCCCCCCAGAACAACATGTATCTGTTTCTGGTTTAGTAGCCAAGATGTTCATAACTAATGATCCATTGTTCATGACCTTGCTACCCTCTTCCAGGTGCTTATTTAACCCAGTTAATTCTTCTTGATTTAATTCATTCCCAATGAAATCTTCAATGGAACATGAAACTAAACCATGGCAGTTGCTCTGGCTAGATACCCCTGTACCCCATAGAATGTTGGCACTAATTGAATCCTTGGTTGTTACTAAGTCTGCCATTCCATCCCCAAATTGAAATGTAACTGAAATGTCACCTCCACTACTTTGAATATGATAATCTTTGTGTTCAAAAGTAATGTCAGCTCCATTTTCAGTAAATATTTTCTTATCTACATCACTCACTGCTGGATGGAAGATACTAGCATCTGGATTCAAACTAGATGCTTTTACAAAGGGTACCTTTGCCATAAAGTTATTGTCAGAATTAACTAAGCTTGGTGGGTCTTCTGTGAATGTTTTTGGAGCCTTGTTATCTTAATCAACAGTAACCTTTAGGGAACTGAAATTATGGGTTTCTGAATCTGTCACTAACTTTTTCTTCTTGAGGTCTTGTGACTCTTTCTTTTGCATAATTCAATTCCATTATTACTCTACACTGGAAAAAGTTTTCTAGGAATGATTTTATTTCCTTTACAGACTTTTCCTGTGTGGTTACCATGTAGGCCTTATCAAATTCTCTCATCTCGTTTGCAATTTGAGATGTTATTTCATTAATTTCTGTTTCTGACTCTTTAATCTGGCTCTGCCTTTCTCTTGCCTTATTGCAATGGCTATCGTTCACAGAATTACTTTCTTGCACCATTTTTACACTGTTTCCCAATTTTTTACTATTATTTTTATCTGCAGCCCTTTGCTCACAATTTCTTCTAGCTCCAAGTGCCTGGCTTCATAATTCCCATTTAATAATCTCTGAATACTTTGGTTTAGCTCCACTTTTAATTGCTTTTTGCATTTCCTTCAGATCATGAGCCTATTGTGAGGACTTCAACTTGCAGTGTGAACAGAAAGTTGATTTCTTGTACCTAGTTCCTGATTGTGTTTTTCTCTGTTATTATTCTCCTGTTTCTTTTTTAAGAAACAGTCTCTGATCAAGTGCCCTTTCCGGTGACAAAAGAAACACTGTCTAGTTTCCTTTTGCACTGATCTTGCTTGGTAACTAGGTTTTTTCTGGAAAACAGGTTTTGTGTAAGTCTTTACTGTGTTTAGATTTTAATTTTCTTCTATTTCCTTTTGCTTTAAATCTTTTTCAGTCCTCTCTAACTTTTCCTTAAGATCTTTAACTTTCTTGCTCTGCTTTGAACTATTTTCATGTAGGTAACCTGCAGCCTCTCTTAATTCAATCAGGGAAACTGAATCATACTTTGGGAAATAGTTCTTAAAGAATTTCCTTAAATTTGGTGTGCATCCCCTCAGAAACTGTCTACGAACATGGCCAGCTGTCTCTTCATTGTCTGTTTCTACACCTAAGACTGCCTCTGCCATTTCTGACAGACGGTCTATGTATGTACCAGGACATTCCCCTTTTTCCTGCCTAATCTTATCAAATTTGGACCGTGCACCAGGTTTGGAACAGCATTGTTTGATTGCTTGGAGCAAATCCTCCCTGCATCGTTTGAGATATGGCATACAGGTCGGATTGGCAAAATCTAAATCCTCTCTCTCATCTGGGGTAGGCCAACTCATTAAAGTGCTTTGAGATCTAGTTGTCTTCACAAATTTCCTTTTTTTATGGGAACTGAATAATTCTGATAATAGAAATTCCAAATCTTCAAAATCAGGATCAAAGATCCTTATTGTTCTCTTCAGCTCCTTATGGACTTTAAAGGGATTGTCCACAAATTTTGGAAATCAGCATTTAATGGACTCAAGTTCCTATGGAGTGAACTGACTATGGGCCTTTGAGTGAATAGCACCAGCATTAGTTGTTAGCTTGATGACTTCCTTCAATGGACATATTTTCTCAGGGGTACTTGCAGCCTGGTTCTCATTATCACTGTTACCCTCATTTTCCTGAGGTTCTTCCTCTGATTGCTCATTGTCCTTACCCATAAATAGATCTAAACCCTTCAGGATAAGCTGAAGTTCTAAGGATCAGTGTTAGCAGTGATAGGAGCTTTCCCAGGTTTCTAAAAAATCAGTGTTTTCTCTGGTAACTGTATTGGTTCAAAAGATTATAGAGTTGGTAAATACATCTGAAGTCATCATTTTATAGATGGGAAAACTGAGACTCAAAGAAGTTTAGTAGCTTTCCCAATGCCACAAAAGGAACAGAGAGTGGAGCTGAGGTTTGATCCCTGGTCCTTTGATTCCAGATATAAAATGATTTCAAAACCACATTACCTTTCCTTTCCTGTGTGCATTTCTCATGTGCAATATTTTCAGTGGAGATATAAGGGATAACATGTTCTACAGTAGTGGACGATGGAGTGTAGATAATAATAACAATACGGGTTTTTTTCCACATAGATTTTTAGTATTGCTTCTGTTTGCAGCAATGAATGAATGAATGAAAGAAAAAATATTTATTAAATACTATATGCCAAGCACTGTTCTAAATCCTGGAGATAAAAATACAAAGCAAAGATATTCTTTGCTCTCAAAAAAATTAAATTCTAATGGGGAAATAACACAAAGGGGAGAGGGGGTCAAGCAGGGTCACTTTGGTTCAGAAGTATGCAGGGACCGTGAATGGGGCCAGTGAGGAACATATTGGTACGCCCCATCAGGGAACAATGATTATGGTGATTTTGATCATGGTTAATGTTTCTATAACTGGAGGAAAGAAAGGGTAGAGGCATAACAGAAAGATATTTGATGAGATTGTAGAAGAAATAGCTGGAGAGTGAAGTAAAGCGTGACTAGGGCTTTCATGAAAGAATGGTTCCAGGAGAGGCAGTCACCAGTTAGGAGAGGAGGGACCTGAGGTAAAAAAATTCTAGAGGTGAAAAGTTGGAAACCTGCAGAGAATGTATTCTTTGATGTGGGTAGCACAAAATAATTGATGAGTTTTGTTGTTGTTCAGTTGTGTTCAATGCTTCATGACCACATTTAGGGTTTTCTTGCAAAGGTATTGGACTGGTTTGTCATTTCTTTCTCCAGCTTGTTTTATGGATGAGGAAACTGAGGCAGATGGGACTAAGCAGCTTGATCAGAGTCATACACCTAGTGTCTGAGGCCAGATTTGAATTCAGGGAAGTGAGTCTTCCTGACTGTACTACCTGCCTACTTCTGCTCTTTGTGACCCCATTTGGGGTTTTCTTGGTAAAGATTCTTTAATGGTTTGCCATTTCCTTCTCCAGCTGAGGGAACAGGGGTAAGTGGCTTGCCCAAGGTGATTTGTGAGATTGTGGGGTAAATGACTGGAGAATAATAATTTGTTCTAGTGCCTTGCCTTCTTGTTGGTTCCTTGAAATAACATTTCATGGGGCAGCTGGGTCGTTCAGTGGATTGAGAGTCAGACCTAGAGATGGGAGGTCCTAGGCTCAAATCTGGCCTCAGACACTTCCCAGCTGTGTGACCCTGGGCAAGTCACTTAACCCCAATTGCCTACTCCTTACCCTTTTTCTACCTTGGAACCAATACACAGTATTGACTCTAAGATGGAAGGTAAGGGTTTAAAAAAAAAAGAAATAACATTTCACTCCATTTACTAGAATTAAAGTCCTTTTGTTACTTAAAACAGTATAAATGAATTTCCCTAAATTAGACTACTGACAAGATATGTTTAAATTATGTAAATGATTTCTAGTTTGCTACCTTGATTTCTAATAGTAACATTGGATTTCTCTAGTTTCTTTTTTCCCAGTATTCCATCTCTTTTTCAGCAATCCAGAATCAGTTGGAATTTTCTAGTGGGACTTGACGGAATGCTATTCTATAATTATATTCTATTTAAGAATCTTTTTTCCCCTAATAATAATATTTCACTCCATTTGCTAGATTTAAAGCTTTCTATGAATTTAGAAGAGCAGCTAGGTGGTGTAGTGAATAGAGTGCCCAGCCTGAAGTCAGGAAAACTCATCTACCTGAGTTCAAATGAACCTCAGACACTATCTTTGTGCTCCTGGGCAAATTATTTAACCCTGTTTGCCTCAGTTCTTCATCTGTAAATTGAACTGGAGAAGAAATAGAAAGCTAGTCCTGTATCTTTGTCAAGAAAACCTCAAATGGAGTCATGAAGAGTCAGATGCAACTGAAAATGACTGAATGACAAAATGTATTTAGAGTAATATGAAGCAAATTATTGCAAACTAGTTGACTTTTGGCAAGATATATTCAAGTTATATAAATAATTTCTAGTTAGCTAGTTATATTACTAGTAGAAATGCTCGTTTTCTCTACTTTAGGTTTCCAATATTCCAGGTATTATAGAAATCCAATATCATTTGGAATTCTCTATTAAATGATTTTTATGTGCCATCATTGACATGTATTCTGCTAAAGTATTCTGAAGAATAATATTTTTCCATATTCACTATAAATAAGACTTTTCAGTCATTTGCAGCAATAGAAAACAAATAAAAGTGAGCCAGTTGGATTTTTGACAATGTCATATACTTAAATTAGGTACATGATTTCTAGGTAGCTATTGAGTGTCCTAATTGCATTATTGGGTTTCCCCAACTAGGTTTCCAGTATTCCATCTGTTTACAGCAATCCAACTAATCAATTGGAACTCTCTAGTGAAGTGCAATGCCATTTTGTTGTTAAGTACCTTATTCATTGGTAGGAATATTTAACTGAATCAAAAACATTTTATTATGAATTTAATGAATATAAACATACATGAACATTTCCATATTCAAGGAAAAACAGAAAAGTAAGATCATATATGATTTTAATTTCTATTATATAAAGATTTTTTAAAAGTATGTGTTAAATATAAGGCATTTCCAATACCGTTTTGCTTGTTTATTTGTCCTTTTGAATCTCTATCTGCTCTCTTGTGTATTTAAAGTTTTATTGATATTCCTTATTTTTTATATTATTATTATTCCTCCTTCTCCTTTCCTCTCTCCCTTCTTCCCTCCTCTCTCCCTTCTTCCTTCCTTCCTTCCTTCCTTCCTTCCTTCCTTCCTTCCTTCCTTCCTTCCTTCCTTCCTTCCTTCCTGATGTTTGAGATATAATTTCAAATTAATTTTCAGAATGGCTAGGCCACTGCACAGCTCCATAAACAGTGCATTTATTAGTGTTCCTGTTTGGCCACAGCACTTCAAAGATTGCCATTTTCATTTTTTGTCATCTTTGACAATCTGATTGGTATGAGGCAGAACCTCAAAATTATATTAATTTGCATTTCTCTTAAGTATCATGTTCCAAGGCAGAAAAGTGGTAAGGGTTAGGCAATTGAGGTGCCTAGAGTCACAGATCTAGGAAATGTCTGAGGCAAAATTTGAATCCAGGTCCTCTTGTCTCCAGGTTTGGTGCTCTATTCACTGAGCCACCGAACTGCCACCCCAACCGCCTTGCAGTATATTGTTGATAATTTAAATTTCTTCTTGAAATTGTCTCTTTGTATTTTTAACAATATATCTTTTGACATAACTGCTTTTTCTCTTTTTTATGTATTTCAATCATTTTCATATTTCTAAATCTGTCTCTGTATTTATCTATCTCTCTAAACTTTATCAGAGAAATTTGTGGCAATGATTTCCCCCCAGTTAACTGTTTTTCTTCTGTTTTTCACTGTTAGCTTTTTATTAGATCTTATCTATTTAAAGAATTAAATTTATTCATTTTTTCTTCTATGATCTCCTTTTGGATAAGAAAAATATTTCCTTTCCTACTATAGTTTTTTTTTTAATGACGCGATGTTTTATATTTTGGAGTTAATTTAATGTATAGCGTGAGATATTTACCTAAACTCAATTTCTTCCAGATTGTACTCCAATTTTCCTGGTAGTATTTGTCAAAAAGTGAGACTTTGCCTCCAAATACTTCAATATTCAAAGTCTTTGGGGCTTATTAAGCATCATCCAATTATATATGATAGCTTTTGGTTCTGGTGTAAGCTATTTTATTACTCCTGTTTTATTTTCAAGATTGAGATCTGGTGCTAGTAGGAATCTTTCCACTTAAAAAAATATTTATTTTGAAAAATTTTATCTTCTGTATCTTTGGATGAATTTTGCTATTACTTATTTCTAGTTCTATGAAATAATTCTTTGACTGTTTTATGAATATACTAGCATATCAAAATAATTAATAATGATTATCTTTTTAATTACTTGCCTGATTTTATTTATATAAAGAGTAATGTATAGTTGTATTCATGTGTGTCTTGGCAGGTGAGGTCTCAAGATATTTTATATATTCTATAATTATTTTAAAAAGATTTTTTTCTAGATATTCATACTGGTTTTTGTTGGTAAGCTACAGAAAGCCCATCGACTTTGTGGGTTTACTTTATATTCTGCTGAATTATTGTTTTATTTAAGTTTTTGTTGAGTCTTTAAGTTTCTCTAAACAAGTCATCATGCCATCTGCAAAAAGCAATGATTTTGTTTTTTCTTTGTCTTAGGTCATTCACTTAAAGTATGTATCTTGTCTTATTTTTATAGCTAACATTTCTAGAACTGTAACAAATAATAGTAGTGGCAGTGGAATATTTTCTTTATCCCTGATCTTAATGGGAAGACCTCTAGTGTGTCTTCATTACACATAATGCTTAGTTTTAGATACTGTTGACCATATAACAGTTTATGACCATGCTTTAAAAAAATTAAATTAAATTAATTTGTTTGTTACATTAAAATACCTAATTGACTCCTTCCCTTCCTCTCCTCCCATTAGAGAAGGCATTTGACAAAAAGATACACACATATATTATTATGTCATCTCTATTTATCAGATCTTTCTCTGGAGGTGGACATATACAAGTCATTCTTCAAATAATATTTCTGTAACTGTATGTAATGCTCTCTTGGTTCTGTTTGTTTTATTCTTCATAATGAAGAACCAGTCTTATGTGTTTATAGAATTTTTCATATAAAACTAACTTTTTTATAATGCATCTATACTAGTTAATAAGTTGTTGCAGCTTCTTTGATAATGTTTTATTTAATATTCTTGCATCAATATTCACTAGAGATATGGTTATATACTTTTATTTCTCTAGATATGGGAACCATATTTGATTAAATTTCATAAGATCTATTCTTCCGTTATTTATGCAAATAATTTATATGATATTGGATTTTATTTTTCCTTGAACATTTGGTAGAATTCACATGTAATTCCATCTGTTCCTGAGAATTTTTTCTTTGGAAGTTTTTCTTCATTTTTTTCTGAGATTGGATTATTTAAATTCTGTTTCTTGTTTTCCCAGTCTGAGCATATTATATTTTTGTAAATATTCATACATTTTATTTGTTATCAGTTTTTTTGGCATATAATTAGGCAAAATAGTTTCAAATAGTTTCATCTTGACTTTGTTAGAATATTTATTTCATGGAGTCCTTAAGTTGTGATTGCTCAATTCTAATTTTTCAAGGAGTTCATTATTTGGGTAAGGTTTTCTGTCTTTCTCTTTCTATCTATCTAACTTTCTGATAATCAGTGTAGAATGGTGGATAGACAGCTATTCCTAGAGCCAGGAAGATTTGGATTCAAATCCCACCTCTCACATTTACTGGTATTTGACATTGGGTAAGTCACTTAATCTGTTATAATTCTTAGATGCTCTCAATGTTTATAAATTGCAGAAAAAAGTCTTAAACTAAATCGATAGAGGGAATTTCCTCATCCCAATGGTTCCTTTTATTAGTAAGGACACAATTCTTGTCTCTATTCATATTTTGCATCTATCTTTTAGGAAAATTGTTTTTTTCCACTTAAGTTTCAGGTATTCTCTCTATTTTTTGGCAATATACTATGGTAACAGTCCTATCCTAGGACTTGGTGTAATGTCAGCTTATCCCTGTTCTGCTTAAGTATCTTCAGTCTTAGTAAGGATATTTTACTCCTTTATCTAGAAATAAAAGCATTTTGTTATTTAAAAATATAAAATGAACAAGAACAATCTAGTTTTGATTTTGACATGTAATATATATGATTTTTAGTTAGCTGTTTTCTTCCTTCCTTCCTTCTCTCTCTTTCTTTCTCTCTTTCTTTCTTGCTTCTTTCTTTCTTTCTTTCTCTCTTTCTTTCTCTCTTTCTTTCTTTCTTTCTTTCTTTCTTTCTTTCTTTCTTTCTTTCTTTCTTTCTTTCTCTCTTTCTTTCTTTCTTTCTTTCTTTCTTTCTTTCTTTCTTTCTTTCTTTCTTTCTTTCTTTCTTTCTTTCTTTCTTTCTTTCTTTCTTTCTTTCTTTCTTTCTTTCTTTCTTTCTTTCTTTCTTTCTTTCTTTCTTTCTTTCTCTCTCTCTCTCTCTCTCTCTCTCTCTCTCTCTCTCTCTCTCTCTCTTCTCCCCCCCTCTCTCTTCTCCCTCTCTCCCTCCTCTCTCCCCCTCTTGTTCTCTCTCCTCCTTGTTCCAAGGCAGAAGAATGATAGAGCAAGTGGGGGTTAAGTGACTTGCTCAGGGTCACACAGCTAGGAAATGTCTAAGGACAGATTAGAACCCAGAACCCCTCATCTCTAGGCCTGAATTTCTATCCACTGAGCCACCTTGCTGTCCCATTAGCTAGTTTTCTAATAATAATTTTATTCTCTCTAGGTAGGTCCCTGGTATTTTAGCCATTTTGATCATTCTAACACTAATAAAAACTCTCTAGTGAGACTTGCTACAATGTCAGTATATAACAATAATCAATTTAAATATCTTGGTTTCACGAAACCATATTTCACTGTTAGCTAGAAACAGACCCTTCAAACTATATAAAGCAATACTTGACACATTGGAGAAAAAGAGTCTGATGAATTTGATTTAATTATATACCTCATTCTTAGTTAGCCAAAACACATCCTAACAAGTAATACTGGGATGCTTTATTTAGATCTCTGGTGTTCCAGCTATTTGTATCAATACACCATCAAGAGGAACTCTGAAGGTTGAGGGTAACTGACAAGCCTGAAACCAATTGGAGAGTTAGGCAGCATGTGAAGACTTCCCTCAGCAGAATGGGCAGACGAGAACAATTTGTTCTAATGGTCACAAAGAGTTCATAGCAAGTGCTGTGGAGTGCTTAGAGCCTGGCCAGACATCAAAGATACAAGGTTCTTTCCTGAATCCTGGGCCATTGCCAGTTGTCCTGACTCTTGTCTTGCCATTGAACTTTGATGTCTCTGGAAGAGAGAATGAGGCTGACAAATTTGTTCAATTCTGCCTCACTTAAATCCAACCCACTGGCAATTCAAGACATCACACCATATTGTCATGGTCCTCTTCAAAACAAAAGATGAACAACAGTAGGAACTCTCCAACTGGACTTTGTGTAATATCTGTGTATACATATGATCTACTTGCTAATCTTGCTTTCTTGTGATATTTCCCTTCTTTTGCTAAAGACACACCCTTTCTGTTTATGGGCAATTCAAACTACATTGGAGAAAATAAACTGGAATTTTATCAATGTATTCTGTTTAAGTTATGTACATTATTTCTCTGTAGTTATCTAGCTTTCCAATGTTAACAATCCAAGTAGATTTTTGGTATTCTAGGTTTTTGCATCAATTCAACATCATCTGGAACTATGCAGTGTGACTTGGTGCAATATCAGTTTATGACTGCATTCTTCTTGTTTCTTGTTTTGTAGTAAAAGTTTGCCATTAGGCAGAAATAGATGCTTCTTGCTATTTGACCTATTGGTCAAAACATTGGAGTAAATGGCATGAACTTTTGATGATGCTTCTACTTAAGTAATATGTGAAATTTCTATGTAACCATCTAGATGCCTTGCATTTTTCTATCCTTAACAGGGGCAGGTAGGTGGCACAGTAGATAGAGTGCTGATGCTGAAATTAAGAAGATGGCATAGTAGATGGAGTGCTGGAGCTACAATCAGGAAGACTCATCTTCCTGAGTTCAAATCTGGCCTCAGATACTTCCTAGCTATGAAACCCTGGGCAAGTCACTTAACTCTGTTTGCTTCAAATTTCTTTTCTATAAGATGAGCTGTAGAAAGAAATGGCAAAGTACTTTAGTATCTCTGCCAAGAAAACCCAAATGGGATCACGAAGAGTTAGGTACAACAGAAAAATGATTGAACAACCTTAACAAAACTTGAGCGTATGAGTGTAATGTTGCCGTATAACTGTTTTATTTCTTTATTTTATTTTCCCACAATAATGTTTCACTCCAATTCATTAGAAATAGATCCTCCTAGCTATTTAGAGTAATACAAAACAAATTAGAGCTAAGTATTTTTGACTTGACATTGCTCTCTACTTAAGTTATGCAAATGGTTTCTAGTTAATTATCCAGATTCTTCATGTTAATATTGGGTTTCTGCAGCTAGGTTTCCAGCATTTTAGCTCTCTTTATGAATCCAACATTAGTTGGGGCTCTCTAGTGTGACTTTGTGCAATGTCAGCATATAGCTGTATTCTACTTAGGTATTTTATTTCTTCACAATACTATTATTATTAGTGTTATTCATTACTATTAATTTCCCTTATATGTCAAATGAAGGAGTTTGACTAGAAGGTCTCAAAGGTCATTTTTCTCTTTATCTTTTCTTTCTTTCTTTCTTTCTTTCTTTCTTTCTTTCTTTCTTTCTTTCTTTCTTTCTTTCTTTCTTTCTTTCTTTCTTTCTTTCTTTCTTTCTTTCTTTCTTTCTTTCTTTCTTTCTTTCTTTCTTTCTTTCTTTCTTTCTTTCTTTCTTTCTTTCTTTCTTTCTTTCTTTCTTTCTTTCTTTCTTTTCATTTTATTTATAAACTCTCTCTCTGACTGTCCTCCCTATTAGATAACAACAAAAGGAATTTCCAAAATAAGACACATCATAAGCATCATTTCTTTCCTTTTTTCTTCTCCTCCCCTCCCTTCACCTCTCCTCTCTTCTCTTCTTTTGTTCTGTCCTTTCATTTCCCCTTACCTTCTGTCATAGAATCAATATTAAGTATCAGTTCCAAGGCAGAAGAGCAGCAGGGGCTAGACAATTGGGATTAAATGACTTGCCCAGAATCACAAAGCTAGGAAGTGTCTGAGGTCAGATCTGAATCTAGGACCTCCTGCCTGCATGTCTAGTTTTCTATCCACTGAGCTACTTAGCTCCCCCTGTATCATCATCTCTTATAATACAATAGTATTCTATCCTATCACGCTCTGACTGTCATTTCCTTACTGTCCTGCTTGCTAGGTTCTAGTCAAAGTGGCTTTCTCATTGTTCCATATATGCAATATTCTATCACTATTCTCTGTACATTTGTACAAAGATATTCCTTCTTTGGCATGTCTTTCTGGTTGAATTGCCCCAATCATGTGAACATACAATTTAGCAGACTAGAAACTACTTCAGGGTGCTGGGACATATGCATATGGGCTTGTGGAATAATCTCTTCTCTTTGTTCTTTTCCATGCACAGAAATAGGAAATGAGAGTTATTATTAAAAGACAGTTCCCTCTTTAAGGTTTGCAAAGTACTTTTAGATATTACCTCATTAGATCCTCTCAACAACCCTGTGAAGTAAGAGCCACAGGTCTCAGCCCTATTCTGTAGATCAAGAAACCAGTTAAGTGTCAGAGGTGGGATTTAAAGCTGGGTCTCTCTTGATACTAAGTCTATCTCTGGCAGAAAGCTCAATCTATACTCCAGCTCTCACCAATATAGGAGACAAGAACATGATGTTCATGATGAGACCACACCAGCCTTTCTACTCATCTTTTAATCCCAAACTATTCAGAATCTCAGCATTGGAGTTGGCCTCAGAGGTCATTTTGTCTAACCTGTTCCAAGGATGAATGAAAAAGTATTTATTAAGGATGGTCTGTAAAACACTATGCTAAACAATGGGGATACAAATAGAAAAGCAAGTCTGTAGTCTCAAGGAACTCATAATCTAAAAAGATATTTTAGTTGTGTAATACAGGACTAGAATGAGGTTACCTACACTTACAACTAGGAACTAGAGAGAGAGAGATGTGTGAAGGAGCTAAAGAAATGGAGGGAGGGAAGAAATTGATCCTCCCCTTGGGGAATGTAGCACAAACTGTCTTCTAGAGGGGCAGAATATGTCTCCTCAGAGATTAGGTTGAATATGGAGGTTAAGGACTGAAGGAGAGGGTCCTAGAGAATTGACCCACTGCCTCCCTTTTTGATCTTGGCTGTTGTTGAAGGGCAGAGTAATTTTCCTGCCCCTGGATTCCCAATCTCCCAATTGCCACCTTTCTCCCTTTTAGACCTGAGTCACTCTACAGTTTGGTTTGGAGCTAACTCCCCTCCTTGGGGAGAGGGATATAATTCTCCCCATAGTTTCAATCCCCTTCAGTGATGTTATAAAGCAGACCTGATCTAAAAGGATAACTCTTTATTCTAGGGGACACACAAGGCAGGGAGAATGGGGTGTTTGAATGAGGAAAGTGGGAAGAGGGAATCCCTATGAACTAACAATTGACCTCCCCCCAAATCCTGAGGGTTCAGGCTGTCTGCTTGACCCTCTTTTGGTCAGTTGTTGAGGTTGTTCTTCTTCCTAATCTAATCTAGTTGTAAAATGAAATTCAAGAACAATTTTGGAGATAGAATCTTCTTTAGTAGATGGCTTTTTACAAAGTCCTAAATCTACTTTTATTGTCTTCTGCTGGAACCAGAGGAATTTGGGGTTCACTGGAAGATGATCAATGTTTAGAGAGGTTCTCTGTCTCAGAGGCTTCCACTCAGACCATGCACTTCAGGAGGGCTCCCAAGAAGAAGTGAAGTAACTGCTTTTAATGCTCTTAGCTGTTCTGTTCCTTTTTTGGGATCTTGGGTCTTCCTTGCCTTTCTCCCGCTTGGGTTGGTCTTTTGCATGCTGAATCTGATTTTTCTCTCTTAGAGTTGCAAGCAAAATGGAAAAGACCAATAGTCCTCTGGGTATAACAGCAAAGCAGGTGGTAATGCGTCTTCTTTAGCATCGTTTCCATTAATTATACCATGTATACTTCTGATGTTTAGCCATTTGACAGTACCAAGAAAAAAAACAACAATAAGAACTTTCTCTTCTTGGTCTTTAGTAGCTGTGACTGCAAGGAGGGAAATGCTGTAGCATTTGCAGAACCAGTTACCTGGTCAAATCTCCATGAGAGATGATTCCCCTGGGTGATGGTTGTGGGGACTGGGATAGAATTAGGAAAGAAGGAAAGAAGTAGCTATGGCTCGAGTCCCTAAAAGACCCTTGCAATGACCAGATTTGCCCAATTAGCTTTGAAGAGGTTGGAAACTTTATTTTCTAAATAGCTGCAGGGTGAAGAGTTGTACTATATTTGACTTTTCAGTTTGCACCTCCTAGACCCCCTAATGTTCTATATTAAAGCTTAGGGAGATGAGAACTGAGATTCTTATTTTTGTGTGTGTGTGTTCTCTATTCCTTCAACAGTCTGGAAAAGTCTATGGATGGATTTATTCTCAGAAAAATGTCTTTAAGCACATAAAATAAAATACATAGGATTACAAAGATAACCAAAAGTTAATGAAAGTAAAGGTGTAATTTTTTTCTCTCTCCAAAATCAGAGAATCCCTGAAGTCTATCCATGGAATAATCCTTTTATAGGAACATTTTCCCTTGTAGATTAAAAGACTATTAGAGTTCATCAGAGCCTTAGAGGAAACTTTAGTCAAACTCCCTCATTTATAGATGAGGAAATTAAAAACTAGAAAAGGAAATTGTCTAAGGTTCCAGAACTAGTTCATTAGTGACAGAGTTGGGATTTGAACCAATGTCTCTTGACTAATCACTCTTTCTACTATACACACTTACATTTCTGATGACTGATGCCCAAACTTCTCTATTCCCCTTTTTGTTCTGCTTTACTTTAGGGAACTTGTCTCTGTTGGTTTGACAGGAGACTTCTAAATCACTCCAGCCCTGTCCATTAGCTTTAGATATCTTGGCCATCTTGTTCACAGTTCAAACTGGGATTTTGTCCAAGTTACGGCCTCTGGGTTTTGAGGTTGTCAGAACTGTGGCATGTTCATATTTCATGCTGAAGCAGGACTGAGATGCACAGAGGACTCAGGACAGGAGTCAGGATTGGGAGGTAGCCCAGGGACATTATGTTCTACATGACTAATCACAAAACGGCAACAAAGAGGATTCTGTTTCTAATTTGTAATGTCTCATCCCGTTCTCTTTATCAGAAAGCCACTATTAGGCACTTAATTGACTACAGCAATCCAAGATCCACTGATCCTTTTCTACTAATTCCTCTGTGGAGTAGGTTGACGTTTACCTCTGCTTAAGAGTTTTCTCTAACTGACCTTAAACTCCCATAAATATCAGCATACTGGCAATGTTTAACAACTAGATCTGTGGGAAAAAAGGATACATAATATACTTAATTTTCTTAGCCTGCACAAAGAATAAATGAAAAAGCACCAGTTAAGTGAATTTCTTAACATTTTCTTCACAATTAACACTTGATTAACATTTTCTCCATAATCTTCTTAAATCTAGACAATCAACAAAATGAGAAATCAAATTCACTAAAATTGCCAATTTCCAAAATGTCAATGTTGACTTTGGAAATTTATTTTATTCTATTTTTTGGAAATTCAGAATTCATTCTGCTTCCTCACCTTATTTTTTAAAAAAATATTTTTATTATTATGCAAAACCCACTTCCATATTGGTCATTGTTGTAAGAGCACATTCATACAAAAGCAAAACCTCAAACTAGAACCATAAATATATGGATTTGAAAGAAGCTTTGATCCAGATCCATCCACCTCCAACAGTTCTTTCTCCAGAGGTGGAGAGCACCCCCTGACATAAGTCCTTCAGGATTGTCTCAGGTCATTGCTTTGTTGAGAGGAGTCAAGTTTTTATGGATGATCATTGGACAATACTGCTGTTACTGTGTACAATCTTTTCCCG
The DNA here is from genome assembly GCF_027887165.1 of Monodelphis domestica. Classification (NCBI taxonomy): domain Eukaryota; kingdom Metazoa; phylum Chordata; class Mammalia; order Didelphimorphia; family Didelphidae; genus Monodelphis; species Monodelphis domestica. Next base: position 190,911,043 of record NC_077228.1, on the reverse strand, counting down.
CACACTGCAAATTTAACATTTAGCTCTGGGGAACCAATACAAGCCTCCAACACTCACTCCTCTGCTTACCCCACCTGATAATGCTTACAGTCTACCTCCTTTCTGTACTGATAAACTCAGCAGATATTAGGTAATCTAACTTATTCACATGTGGCTTTAAAATTGATTTTAAAAGGCAGTATTGGGGTAGGTAAGTGGCTCAGTGAACGAAGAGCCAGATTTAGTGACATGACCCTGGGCAAGTCACTTACTTCAATTGCCCAGCCCTTACTGCTCTTCTGCCTTGGAACTATTACTTAGTATCCATTCTAAGACAGAAGATATGGGTTTAAAAGAAAAAAGGAAAGAATAGTCATTATATTTGAGTTCAAAAGACTTAAATTTGAGAACAGCTCAGTCAATCCATCAATAATAAACATTTACTAAGCACCTACTATGTGTCAAGCACTGTGCTATGCACTAGAACCACTTACTAGGTACAGTGGAAGACTTCTTTATGCTCAGCCTCTTTATTGGTAAAATAAGGATGTTTATATCTATCTTATTGTAATATAGGGTCTAAGGGTACTAAGAATGATGGAGGGAGAGGGTGAAGAGATTGCTCTTCCTCTCTTTTCCTTTTTAGGGGAAGATAGCCAAGTCCTGTCTCTTTGACAGAGGGAGTATCTCCTCAGAGAATGTCTTTTGGGAAATGGTGGACAAGAAACTAGTGGTGGAAGTCCTAGTAAGATGACACAATGCCCCCTTGAGGTCCAATCTATTCTTGAGAGGCAAGATGAACTCCTCTGTCTCTGCTTTCTTTAGGGACCCCAACTGTCATGTCCCTTTAGGATCCTGGGGCTACTTCACTGCCAAGGAGGGATGTCAGTTCCTTGGGGTTGGCAATCTCAGATCACTGGGATCCAGAGGTTAACTCCCCTTTTTGGGGGAGAGGTGTGACCCTCTTCAAATCTTCAACCCCTTTCACTACTGTTAGAAACTGGCCAGACCTAGATCCAAAGTAACAGATAAATTTATTGGGTTCAAACAGGGAAGGAGTGGTAAGGGGTATCAAGTGGGTAAGTGGGTAAACAGGAAGCCCTACAACTCCCCCTACAAGTTGGCTCACCAAGGTCTAGGGGTTCAAGGCTTTCCCAGCCTTGATCCCTCTTCTTGCCAGCTTCCAGTTGACCCCTACTCGTAAGCTAACTTAGTTACAACAAAGTTAGAACAAAAGTTCAGGAACAAGTAAGGGAGAGAGATAGGAAAATCCTTGTAAAAGGATCTCTGTGGATGACTTTCTTCAAAATCCCAGTTCACAATATCCACTGACGCTTATTTTTTTAAACTCTTACCTTCCATCTGTTTTGTAGTCAATACTGTGTATTGGTTCCAAGGCAGAAAAAGGATAAGGGCTAGGCAATGGGGGTCAAGTGACTTGCCCAGGGTCACACAGCTGGGAGGTGTCTGAGGTCAGATTTGAACCCAGGACCTCCTGATTCTAGGCTTGGTTCTCAAACCACTGAGATACCCAGTTTCCCCCTCCATGGCTTTTGATTATAGTTATTTGGAGTTGAGAGAGAGGTATCCAGGGTTTCAGGAACAGATAGTTGATCTCCAGAGAGACAGCTTCTTCCCAACCTAGGAGATCTGCTTCTTCCCACCGGCTCCCAGCTGGAAGAAGTGTGAAGTGAAGTGGTCAGTTGCACTTCTCAGCTTCTCATTCTCTTTTGAACCTTCAGTTTTTTCTTCTTGCTCCTTCCCCACTCTCTCTGCAGCTGTCTCTGTCAGAGACTGCTCTTTGCTCAAAGGGGATTATCTCTATCTTACATCATCTATCTTTTAGGGAGGTTGGGAAATCCAAATGAGACCATGGTTGTCCACATAATTTAAAAACTGAGAAGTATTAGAAAAACACAAGGAATTATTTTAATAGCAAAACTGATCAGAACTAAATGAATTAAATATTGTGATAATTGAGAACAATAAAATTAAGTGTAGCATTGAGTGTAAGAAGAGAATGCTGAAAAAAAGTAAAATAGGCAGACATGTAATTCAATGGATAGAATCTTAGGGCTGGAGTAAAGAAGGCCCAAGTTCAAATCTTCCCTTAAACAATGATTAACTGTGTGATCTTGGACAAGTTAGTTCATTAGCCTCTGTCTGTCTCAGTCTCCTCAGTTATAAAATGGGGGTAATAATAGCACCTACCTCCCAGGAGTGTTGTGAGGATAAGATAATATTTGTAAAGGGCTTGGCACATAATGGGAATTCATCAAATTCTTCCTTCTTTTCCATAAATATAACCCAAATGGAGGATATTTATTTCATTAAGGGAATAACTACTTAAAAAACATTTTAGAAGTGACCATTTACAAGGAAAATACATAACTACAAAATAAGTACAGGGAAGGAGTAAAGGGAACAAGCATTTATTAAGTTCCAGGCATTTTGTGCTAAGCATTTTATAAGTTTTGTCTCATTTGCTCTTCACAACAACCCTGGGTAGTAGGTGTTATTATGAACTTTGTTTTACAGATGAGGAAACGAAGGCAGGTGGCAGTGAAGTGACCTGCCCAGGTCACACAGCTGATAAATGTTTAAGTCTAGATTTGAACTCAGGTGAGGTTGGGGACATCTTTCTCTTATCCCTCCTCTACCAAGTGGTTCCTCCTCAGGGGCTTCTCTGGAGACTTACAACACAAAGCTGCTAAAAGCTCAGATCTTTAGTTCCCAATAGACTTCATAGATACCCTGCCATGTTTTCTCAACTGATTCAAACATACTTCCTATGTTTGAATACCTCTTTAATTCATCCAAAGACTTTTAAAGACATTTAAATTGTTCAAGGACCCCCCCCTCCATTTTGTCTAAAGCCCATGATCAAATGATCCAATAGAAAAGTAAGATGGTGTGAGGTGATTATTTAGAATGACCCCCAATAGATATACATTTCTATTAAGAATGACTTTAATATGTTTTGCATGCAATTCCTGATAACTCTAAAGTTACAGATTTAAAAATTTTCCTTCAAATGAAATGGAATTAGATGGGCTCCCCAATATACTGCTGGTGGAACTGTGAACAGATACAACCATTCTAGAGAGCAATATGGAACCGTGCCAAAAGGATCATAAAATGATGCATATCCTTTGACTGAGCAATGCTACTACTTGGTGCATATCCCAAAAGATCAGAAATAAGAGGAAAGGACCAACTTGTTAAAAATATTTTTAGCAGCTCTTTTTGTAGTGGCAAAGAATTGGAAACTGAGTGACTGTTCATTACTTGGGGAATGGCTGGATAAATTGTGGTATATAGTTGTAATGAAATGTTATTGCTCCATAAGAAATGACAAACAGTGAATTCAGGAAAAACCTGAAGAGACTTATATGAATTGATGTAAAGTGAACTTACCAGAACCAGGAGAACAGTGTATCAGTAACAGAAATATGATATGATTTTCAACTGTGAAGGACTAAACTATTATCAACAAAGCAAGTTCCCAAGATATCCACAAGGAACCCATGAAGAAAAATGCCATTCATGGCCAAGTAAGAAACTGTTGGAGTCTGAATGCAGACCAAAGAATGACATCTCCCACTTTATTTCCTTTGTGAGTTTTTAAAATTGTATGTATTATATATGTCTTCTGTCATGGCATGAGCAATATGAAAAGGTATATTGCATAAAAGCACTGCTATAATCACCCTGGGATACATGGCTGAGTTATGAGGTATATGAATCAATTGTCAAAAGAAAAACAAAATCTCCCAAAAACCCAAATAGAGAAAAAAATTAAATTCTGGATAAAAATACAAAAATCTTATGTGTATAAAATTATAAATAAACAAGAATAAACCTGTAACAGGTCCATGAATCACCATCAAGGTCCAATTAAAGTGACTTGTGTCCTGCAAGCTTGCAGGACAATTGCAGCAATATTGTACTTTACCCATCAGCAACCTGGACTACAGAAATTTGCCAAACTATAAAAGAGAAGGGACTAGATTCTGAGGTAAAGGGAAGTATGATTCCTTGGTCTGATTTTGCCTTCAATATCAGGGATAGGGGAGCCAAAATGAAAGCCAAACTAAGGTACTTGTAGGAAATCTGGCACAAGGAAGTCCTGCATAGGAAGTTGTCAAACAACCACTTCCTCAAACCTCAATGATATAGGTTGTAACCATTTCGTCACACTGAGCACAGTGAGGACAAATCTCATATTGAATATTTTGGTGTGAGATTTGTCTCATTTGAATTAGTATTCCTATATGAGTTCCTATTTTTGTTATTATTCTTCAAGCTTTTATTTCCATTTTCCTGTTTCCTTTTCCACCCACCTTTCTACAAAAATAATATGTTAGTGGTTTCTTCGTGGATTCCTGTAAGGGAACCATGAATTCTCCCTTTTTTGCAGTTGCTTTTTCAACTTTTGCAGTTAATGAATTATTTCCTTCCTTAATGTCTCCACTATGTTTGTGTTCTCTTTATTTTTCTTTTCATGCTCATTAAAAATGTAAACTGCCACTCTTTTTAACTCCTTGAGGTTCATATCAGTCCACTTTGAACAGTTAGTCATAAAATAGTCTTTAACCACCTTACAACTGTTTTTTACAAATGGTATCCAGATTTGTCTAATATCTCTTTCCCTAGAAAGGTCTAGGTCCACATATCTGCCTCTTAGCTCAATAAATCTATCCATAAACTAAGAGGAGTTTTCATTATCTTCCTGCTTTAGATTTTCAAATTTAGTCCACATACCAGGCCTATCAGAACAAGCTTTCATTGCTTTTAGTAATGCATTCCTAGCCTGACATCATTGTAATTAATCCTCTTTAGGAAGATTAGGATCACCCCAAGAATTCAATAGTTTATGCAGAAGTGAACCTGGAGGAATTTTTCCCGATTTCCCCTGATTTGTTGCAATCTTCTGGATTTGGTCCCATTTGGGATCATCAGTTGCCCAACAAATTGCTTCCTTTCCCTGGGCTTTATTAACAAGAGAAAGAATCTTATTTCTTTCCCTTTCTATTAGCACAGAGTGGAGAAAATCCTCTACAGCAAGCAACATGGGATTATACATGTGGTAAATGCTTTCAAACTTATTTATGACTACAATGTTTTTTCTCTGAATCTCTCAGTGTCTTGTGGAGAGAAAGGTATATGATGCCTAATGCTTCCTAAGTCTTCTAGTTTATTATAAATAGGAACATCCCTTAGAGGAATAGGAATTTATTTGAATTGTCTGTTATTACTGCTGATTGATTTGTTGTTTGGGTTGTAACAGAGTGGGTGGGGGAAGGGGCAAGTGGGTGAGTGGAAAAGGAGGGGCTGATCAGGAGGTTGGGAGGCAGGGTGAAAGGAGTGGGCATAGGGTTGTGGAGGAGAGAGGGGAGCAGATTTGGGTAGAGTGGGAAGGAGAGAAGACATGATGAGGTTGAGGAAGGACTGAGTGGGGGCAGGGATGGGGATGAGGAGGAGAGGTAGAGGCAGGGGGAGAGATGGGTCAGGAAGGAGGCAATGGAGAGTAAGTGTGGGGAGAAGAAGGGCCAGTAGGGAAAGGGGAGGGGGCAGGAGAGGCAGGGAGAGAAGCTGAGCAAGTGGGAAGAAAGGATGGGTTTGGACAGTGGGCAGGGAAAAGTTGAGCAAGGAAAGAGAGAAGGTGGCCAGTGCAAGAGCAAGGGTGGGCAGGGCAAGAGAAAGGGTGGACAGGGTGAGGCAGAGATTGGGTAGGCTTAGATGGTAAGGGGATAAGGAGATGGTACCAAAGGTGGGTTGGAAGATGAGAGGGGCATGGAAGGATAAGGAATCAACTCCTAGTTTGGGTCAGCAGAAGAAACTTCTTCACAATCAAGGCAGGAGGATGACAGGGTGTTATTCTTGCTAGACTTAATCAAGGGTTTAGGAGGAAGAATTGAAGGAGTTAAATCAGAATAGTCTGGATCCAAAGAATGAATGACTTCTTCACTGGAGGGCAATGAGGGACTTGGTTTGGTTGATTTATCAAGATTATATGCTCACAGGAGCCAGTATTTATATTCTTTTGAATTCTTTTTATTGATGGTTAGTTTTAATTATTTTAAAGCCTTAAAGTCAAAGGAACCATATTTTGGTTAGCTAAAGGATGTATCTGTCCAGGCTTTGCAAAATTTAACTTCCTTCTTTGTGATCTAAGCCTCTTTAGGAAGATTAGGATCACCCCAAGAATTCAATAGTTTATGCAGAAGTGAACCTGGAGGAATTTTTCCCGATTTCCCCTGATTTGTTGCAATATTTCTCATATTATCTATCTTTCTCTCTTAATCTGCCTATTTTTTTGAGACACAACTTCCTTTAATTTTATTGTAGGAAGCAACCAGAGTGGGGTTAAATAAGAAACTAATGCAAGGCAATAGTACCAATATTACATATATATTTATAATAATAATAATTATTATTGTGTTTTAAAATTATTATTTTTTATATGATTCTTTAAATAATAGAGCACTGAATTAATATATTTGATTAATTAATAGTGTATTTATTTAGTTTGGCTTAATTTGGATCGGTTCAATTTTATTAATTTGGTTTTACTTAATGTAATCCAAATATCATTAATTTTTAATTATTAACACTTGTTTTATTTAAATTTATTCAATTTGATTCAATTTGGTTTGATTAATTCAATTTAATTTTATTATTATTAATATATTTTTTAAAAAATTGCCTGCAGTTTATACTTCTTGCCTATGGGTGGCACTACATTTGTGTTTAGAGACTAGGGCTTCTCTCAGGGTTAGGAGGCAGGGTGTCCTAAAGATTAGGAAGAAAAAAAAATGATGTGGGGGTAGTCACTCCCTAGTTTGCTAGCATTTGAACAGAGGGTGGGAGAAGCCTTGAGTTTTAGCTAAGAGGTGGTGAAGAGCTCCCTCCTTTCCCACCCCCCAGGGATAAAAACTAGTGGCTGTGGGCTTGCAAGTGGGCCTACAGGGTTGGGGGGGCTGGGGCACTAGCTCTGAGGGGTGCCTGGACCCTGGTGTTTCCTGGGGAAAGGCCTGGCAGGGAGCCACCTAGCTGCCCCTCCACCTGTATATACTGGCTGCTGTGCACCTTTAGGGGCAGCTAGGAACATAAGGCCTCAGCCTCTAGGTGGGGTCAGGGTCCAACAGGCAGCAGGGGAGATCCCTGCAGGCTAGTACCTCCGTCCCTGCCCTCACAGCCAGGAGCAAGGAAGCCCCCCTGGGTTAGATTAGGATTGGCTTGGAAGCCAGGCGTAGATAGGGCCCATGATCTCTTACTCAGGGCCAGGGCCTGGACGGTGCTCTCTGGTCTAGGAGCTGCCCCAGCTCCCTGTGGGGGGAACGGGTGGTGGGAGTGGTGCACCACTAGGCAGGGATCCAGGGGGTTGGGAAAATGGCCTGGGTACTGCAGGGCTCGAAAGTGGCCAGCACAGGGCAGGGATCAGAAGTTCCTGCTGGAACTTTGCAGCTAGAGAAGCCCTGTAGGGAGTTGCCTTTACAGACCAAAGTGGGAGAGTTGCTTGAGGCCAATGTGAATTGTTAGGGTGGCTGTAGCCTCTGTGAAAAGCAGCTTTGTAGTATTGGACCAATGGTGGTGACTGAGAGGCTAATCTACCCTTTTGTCTATTTAAAAAACAAAACAAAACTGCTCTACACCATAGAAAGGGAAAGTAAGGGTTCTGAACTCCAGACTTCTAGTGGTTGCCATTTGTTAAAAAATTAAATGAAAAACTCCAGGTTCATAGTTTCCATAGGGTTTATTAATAATGACTTGAAATAAAGAAAGCAAATAGGTAGAGTTTTAAAGCCTATTTTTCTACTCTAAGACCCTCCCACATGATGCTCCATCAGCTTCTTGTACTGCCATCCAGGGAAGTAGAGAGCAAGTACCCCCTCCCACCTTTCTTTTATCCTCTCTTTTGACCCAGACCCATAACTTTTAGTTCTGGGTCATGTTCCTAGGACTCTTCACCTGTGACCTCTGCTTGGAGCATTCACATGATGGATGTAGTCATGCAAATGGGATGGGTTAGACAAGTAGGAAGTTCATGACAGGAGAAGAAGCGGTTTGTTCCCTTTACACAATTCCTTGTTTGGCTAATAATTCACACCTTGATTATAGCTATGAAAGGTATCTGATCTAGTTCTCTTAAACTTTTTGTGTTATATTTAATATTCATGTCATGTGTTCATTTTGATTTCTTTATGACTTATGGTATGAGATGTTAATCTAAAATGAATTGCTGCCAGAAAAACTTTCCTTGCAATTCTTGACAAATAGGTAGTTCTTTTCTAGGTAATTTATGTTTTTAGGAGTATTGAACACTAGGCTATTGAGTTCAATTATTTCTGATTCTTCTTTTTCTATTTGGTTTCATTGATTTGCTTTCCTGTTGTTTTTTTTTTAAATCCAGTACCAAATAACTTTGATGACTGTTGCTTTATAATATAGTTTGAAGTCTGGAAGTGCTATTGTCAGTTTATTCCCACCAATTTTCATTCTTTCACTTTCTCTTGTAGTCTAGTCAAGTCACCTACAATTACCTTCCTTCTTGCTAGAATCTCAAAAGCCTGTTCTTTAGCTCCTCTTCAGCATTGAAAATCAAATTCCACCTTCTGTGTTCCAAAATCTAAACAATATGTTTATACAAAATTTGGAGAGACGCTCTTTTTCTCTCTCTTTAGGGATAGAATAGTTTTCATCAAGGAGGTCCTGTCATGTTCATTATAGAAAGCTTCCTCTTTAGTCCAGTCACATCAATTATTGGTGATTCTTCTCTGAAGTTTATGCTGATGGAAGTTGAGGGTTCCAGGATTTATTGTTTAGTAGTTTTTAGTAGTATTATTTAGTAGTTGTATAATCTAATATCCATCCTTATTTTACAGATGAGAAAATTAAGACCCAGATAAGTAAAGTGACTTGTTCAAGGTGACCTGGGAATAAAACAGTGGAGTTGGCATGCCTTCCGATACTAGGGCCAAGCTTCTTTCTTTTTATATCACTTTATTGTCAACTGGCAATGACAATGGTACCAAGGACAGTGATGTAGGCAGGATTCTATTAATAAGATGTATAAGATGCATTCCTAGACCTCATGCAGTTTATAGGGGAGATATTGGGTTCTATTGTTAGGATTTGCAAAAGAATCAGATGCTAAAAGAAATAAGCCCACTTATTTAGCCTATTTGAAGGAAGTCCATATGCTTTAAGGGCAGCTAGGTGGTTTAGAGGATAGAGTGCTGGGCCTAGAGTCAAGTAGACTCCTCTTCCTGAGTTCAAATCTGACCTCAGACTCTTACTAGCTGTGTGACTCTGGGCAGACCACTTAACCCTCTTTGCCTCAGTTTCTCATTTGTAAAATGAACCAGAGAAGGAAATGGCAAACAACTCCAGGATCATAGCTAAGAAAACCTCAAATGGGATCATAAAGAATCAGACTTGACTGAAATGACAGAATAACAACATATGATTTAACTGAAAACACTCCAGAAAATACTGATTCAGGGACAACAACAGATGCTAGGATAGTTCCACAATGGGGTAGCAATTGATACCTTGAAAGCAGCTATTATAACTGGGAGATTAGACTAATACACATGAAACAGTAAGTGAGATTATGATAGTAATCTTGGCTTGGGTCTCATTCCGTTCAATTAAGGGCAACTCAGGAAATGAGACAAAAGGAGTTTATTAGCACACCAAGGAATGGAACCCATGGCCCAAATTCAAACCGTGCTGCTTTTATAGACAGCAAAAGATCCTGATTGGTACATGGTTTCATTAAGATGGGATTAGTGTCACACCAGCTCCTCCCCTATTACAAAATCACTGGGATATGGAATTAGTGCTGGGAAGAAGGGATTATTGCTAAGGACTGGCACACTTGCAGAGAGCCCTCTCCTGAAAGCTGAATATACCCAAAGGTCAATTAAGGTTACAACATGGGGTCACTCAGACTGACTGTACCAGTGGCTGACTTTGTACAGTGTATGTTGCCCATGCAGGTTATGTGTATGTCCACATAGATTGTTTAGATGAGGCTTTTCAGGGAAGCATTAAGCGATATTTTTGTAATCTTGCTCAGCCTTCTCCAAAGAGATTTTTATTCCTGTCTAAAGGAGAGCAAGACAAGGGGTCTTGAGGCTGGCTGTGCTGTTTTCTAAGAAGAGGTTCTGAACCAGATTCATATTTTGACGTCCTCCTTAAGAGAATGATTTTTTTTTTTAGTTTTATGCCACTAACTTCTTAGACTTACCCCCTTCTAAAACGATAGTTACACAAAAGATCATCACAAACAGTGAATAGTAAATAAATCCACTTATCAAGCAGATAACAAATGGAAGTCAGAGTTCTGCAGATTAGAATTTACCAAATAATACAGAGCATGAATAAGCTTTTTAGATGGAAGGAGACAGACAGACAGACAGAGACTGAAGCAGAGACAAAGACTTCCTTCCTTCCTTCCTTTCTTCCTTCCTTCCTTTCTTCCTTCCTTCCTTCCTTCCTTCCTTCCTTCCTTCCTTCCTTCCTTCCTTCCTTCCTTCCTTCCTTCCTTCCTTCCTTCCTTCCTTCCTTCCTTCCTTCCTTCCTTCCATCCTTTCTTCCTTCCTCCCTCCTTCCTTCCTTCCCTCCCTCCCTCTCTCCTTCCTTCCTTCCCTCCTTCCTTCCCTCCTTCCCTCCCTCCTTCCTTCCTTCCTTCCTTCCTTCCTTCCTTCCTTCCTTCCTTCCTTCCTTCCTTCCTTCCTTCCTTCCTTCCTTCGCTCCCTCCCTCCTAAGGATCTGAGTTTGGCTCAGATCCTTGGCAACAGATTTGTGTAATATGGTCTCCTCCAGCAAAGTTCGGGCATGGGACAATACCTTTATTTTACCTGCCATAGAAAACATATAAGACACAAAGTACTTCAGATATCCATGAATAAATACAGAAAAAAAATACTCAAATGACTCTTTAGACCCATTGGACTTCTTTAAAAGTGAAAGATTCTTTGTAGAGTTTATGAACAATTATTTTCTATTCTCCTTAGTCTTGCATTGCTTAAACATTTTGCAGGAGATCCCTGTGTCCTTTATTATTTATTATTATTATTATTTTAGCACACATATCTAGTTCATGAAAAGTCAACCCTTGCTATAAAGGTCTGGACCTTATAATCTCATTCAACTGGACAGATTTGATCACTTGTTAACTGAACACTTCCATTACAATTCCATTATATTCATATATCATTATTTATTAAACCATTCCTTAGTTGATTGGCACCCACTTCTAAAGGGAACTTCCACCCTGAGAGTTCCCTATTTGAAGAAATAATAGATCTAAACAAAAAAAAAAAGAAAAGTACAAGGCATGATGCTTGGATCTGGGATATAAAGAACCACCCATCCCTCAAAAACCACAAACCAGGTCTTTCCTTTAAGGAACATACAATTCCTTACCTTTATCTTTCTAAGTGTTTAATGAACAACACAAGGGAAGGACATTGTTGCAATTTAGTTCACATCACTACAGTCCACTCTTGATTATTTGTGTCAGTGTGGGGGAAGCACTGGCAGAGAAAAATACCAAACAATGGAAAATCCCCAAAGGATTTCTTTGACTTTAGAAATGAATTAAATGATCTTGTTTGAAAAGAGTTTGAAAAGGACAGATATGGCTTCATAGTTTGCCTTTGTTTATCCATTTTTAATTCATTCAATATTTATAATGTACCTACTAGGTGCAAAACAGTATATTAGGCACTAGGGAGGCACAAAGATAAACAAGACAGTCTCTGTTTTCAAGGGACATTCAAGGGAAGACATGAGACATGCATATATGTGCATATATATATATATTACATAGTTTTATTCTGATTCTTATTATATTAACTTGGGTATATATATATATATATATGCATGTACATGTAATAAGAATGAAAGTACTATGAAATCAAATGATAGAGTAATCACTTCCACTTGGGTATATCAGTGTATTTTCCTGTTATTTCTACCCTTCTTTTCTATTCCACTTTTTCCATTTCCACCTGGTAGAGAACTGCCCTAGGGCCATACTAAATGACAAGAGGGGAAAGCCAGCCTGGAATTGAGCACAGTGCCTTGTACATAGTAGGTGTTTAATAAATGCTTATTAGATTGGATTTGTTTATTGGGTTGAAAACTGGTCCTGGAAAATACAGAAAAAACAGATATTCAGCAGATCAAGGAGTTAAGTGAGAGCTCTTGCCAATTTGGGACAAAATGACTTGAGCAAGAGCTTAGGCAGGTGGCCTTCAGGTTTCAACAGAGTCCTCTCTCCATTCCTTACCATCTGCTCTAGTTTCATTACTTCTTGTAGCTAGCAAAGAACTTCCGGGGAAACATTTGCTTCTAAAGTATTAAAGCTGTCAAAAGCTTTGGAAAGTATTAACCCTGCTCCCTCCCATTTTACAGGTGAAGAACCTGAGATCCGGAGAGTGTAAATGACACAGCTTGTTAGAGGCAGGGCTGGATTCAGAACCCAAAGAGGTGCTAGATTTTCCTGATTCCCGCTCCAGGATTGTTCCCATGATAATTCTCCCCAACAGCTTGTTGACTTTGACTTTCTTTGGCCACAAGATGGCAATCACGGAGCAAAGATGAGGCATTCTTTCTCCCAGGCAGGATGTAGAGCCTGAATGAGCATGATGTGTCTTGGGACCACAAAGATGTCTCCAAAATGTACAGTGGGAGGAGAGGGTGGGAGGAAGGATGGGAGCCAGAGAGGAAGGAAGGGAACTCCTCAAAGGGGAAAAGCCAAATTGGGACCACCTGCTGACCTCCCACTCCTGGCTATTCCTCTAGCTGCTTCAGCTCACATGAAACTACTTCTCTCTCCCTAACAGTACATCCTTGTCAGTCTGACTCCCCAATGAAAGGGGGAACTCAGCTAATGCCAGGGAGGTTTACGTGCACAGAATGTGTGTCTGTGAATCTGGAGAACTGGTTATTTATAATCCTCCAGGTTATTTTTCCTGCTCCTTCTGTAGGCTCCTTTCATACTGCAGTAGGGGATTTACTTTCCTAGGTGTGGCATCTCTTAGAGAAGCTCTTGCCCAGGCAATTGGAGCCACTGGGGAGGAGTCCTATAGGAGGAAGAGCTCCATTTATTTCACAAATGCACCCAGTTCTTTGACTCTTCAACTTTTTCTCTGTTCCCCCCAAAACCAAATAGGTTTTATTCTCATTTTTTAAATGATGGTAAAATTTAAACTTAGATTTCTAGGAAAGAATCCTTCCTCAGCTAACAAAAATGTGATAGACGAAAGGATTTGATCTTCACATTGGATTCTGGGCAATGCTGGGGAGGCGTGTGTGTGTGTGTGTGTGTGTGTGTGTGTGTGTGTGTGTGTGTGTGTGTGTGTGTGTGTGTGTGTGTTTTGACTTCCACTAGAAGGAAAAGAAGCATGTGCCTCTGTTTCCTCTTTCTGTAAAATATAGAGACTGAATTGGAGAAGGGGTTCTTCATCTTTTTTGTATAGACTCATGAAGTCCATGGAACCCTCCTCAGAATAATACTTTTAAAGACATAGAATAAAATGCATAGACTTTAAGAGGGAATGAGGTATAGCGAAATATAAGTTCAATTAACAAAATAAGCATAAGGACTCCAGGATAAGAACTCATGATAGGTGATGCTTAATGTCCCTTTCAGTTCTGTGTTTTAGGATCTTCCATGTCTATGGGATACAGAGTTGCTGTAAACCTGGAGAAGGGACTTTGTCCAATCTATGTCCATCATTTTAATGACAGATGGTGGGTTGAGATTCAGAAAAGTTAAGTGATAAGTGACTTGCTTGTGATCAGATAAAAATTAAACAACTTGGCTCAAGACCTATGACTCTGCCATGGAGCTTCCTTTCTGTACTCTGGAAAATAGAGAGGGAAATATTTGACCTTCAGGAATCAAGGCCAATCCTAGACAACATAATGAAGGTTGAAAAGTTGGTCTTTATTGCCTTTCAACCTCTCCTTTTTATAACTCTTTTCTCCTCTCTGTAGTTCTTTCCCATCTCCCTTCTTTCAAGACCTTGTACTTTCAGACTCTCACTTGCCTACTTCTATTAAAATTTGTTTAGGGAAGGATTTCATATCCAACATTTATATATTGGTGTGAATTTAGGTTAGTGTACTGCTATGATGGTTCTGCAACCAGAGGACTTGGGTTTGAATCCTGCCTTTGATGTTTATTACCTGTGTGACCTTTGGTAAATTGCTTAAAACTCAATGGGCTAGGGTGAGCTAGGTGGGGTCATGAGATACTTCCTAGCTATGTGACCCTGGGCAAGTCACTTAACCAATATTGATTTGAAAACAGAGGGTAAGGATTAAAACAACAACAATAACAATTCACTGGGCTGGGATAGCTAGGAGGTAGAGTGGATAGAGTGCCAGGCCTGGAGTCTAGAGTTCCAATCTGGATTCCAACACTTCTTAGCTGTGTGACCCTGGGCAAGTCACTTAACCCTAATTGTTTAGCTCTTCCTGTTCTTCCTTAGAGTTGTTATTGACAGTAAAGGTTTAAAAAACTCACTGGGCCTTAGTTTTCTCATTGTAAAATGAAGAGGTTGAATTATGAACTCTAAAGTCCTTTCCAGTTCTAGGTCCCCATCCAAGGATGATGGGTCCTAGTCCTAGAAGGGACCTTAGAGCACCTCTAGTTCAACCTTTATATTTTACAGATGAGGAAATGGAGATTCCAGAAGTAAAGTGACCTACCAATCTTGACACAGATAGTAGTAGATCTGGGATTTGAATCTAAGTCTTTTGTTTCTAAATCCACTGCTTTCCCTGAGACAGAGTATCCTTTGTGAGGATAATTATATTACAATGCTCTCTCTGATGTTATTATAATGGAAAGCTTTGGTACAGGAATGTCAGCCATTTGTAAGACCAAAGGATATATATATATATAAAGGATATAATATATATATATTAGAGCAAGGAGCCCTTCCCTCATCCCTAAAATCACACTATTCTATCTAATTCCAAAGCTTGCAAGGACATTATTAGGTATGTCTAGCCAGTTCCAGTGAGGTCAATCTATCATAGTTTGACAGTGCCCCCTTTCCCTTGGCCCCTACTCATCTGGGTTGGCTATGGCTATACTGGTTCTTAGCCCAGGCATCAAGTCCCACTTGCTCTTTTGGAAATCAGTTCCTCCACCATCTGTCCTTAGCTATTTCCAGGAGGTGGTGGGAATATCACTAGATTGTGGCCTTTCTGCGCCAAGCTTTGGCCAAGCTCCCTGATCTGCTGGGCTCTGACACTCTCATGGAAGCCTTTCCTCAGAACTTGGATCTGATAGCCTTCTGATTTTAGATGTTAAAGGGAAATATAAAACATCATTTCTTCTGACTGTATTCTCTGCTGAACCTCTTCACTAAATGGGAAGTAAGGGGAGTTGAGGTTGGGGAGAATGGAATGGTAGGAAGGCTATTTTTGTATATATTAGGGAGGATTTAGGGTAGGGAGTTAGGGAGAAGGAGTATGAGTGGAACAAGACACTTCTTCGATTTCAGACTCAGAAATTACCCTTTGATCATAATTTCTGATCTCTCTCACACTCTCCTTTTTCTTCTCTCTTTTTTTGTTCTTGTTCTTCTCTTTTTTCTCTCTCTCCTTCCTCTTTTCTTTTCTCTCTGCCCCCATCTCTCCATCCCTCCTGCTCTCTATCCCCCCTCTCCTTCACACCTCTGAAACTGATCTCACTCTTGTTCTTCACCATGACTTCCAGTCTCTTCACCTTTCCTTGTCCTTTCAGTCCATCATCTCTGCTCTAGCCTCCCCTATTCTCCTGTAGAGTCTTGACCTATTCCCCATACTTGAATCCCTTTCCTTTTTGTCTTATTTCTGCTCATGCTTTGCCATCTAGATAACCACCATCTGCCTTGTCTGTGCCTACTCAAGTACTGCTGAATGCTGTTGGAGAGTCACACAACAATGGCACATATATATGATGTCTCTTAATCTCAACGGGGTCTTCATTGCTACTTGGCAGTTCTTTCATTCTAACCTGTGAAACATGGTAGCTCTCTCTGACTTGAAATCAGAGAGGAATGAAGTTCTATTGGCCATCTCTGGCTTGGAATGGAAGCAATGGAACAAAATTTCAAGGCATCTCATCTCATCTTTATATCTCTCTCCCTCTCCCTCTCCCTCTTCCTCCTTCCCGTCCTCCCCCCCCTCCCCACATATATAATTCATTTAAAAAATAAATCTGCCCAAAACTGTCCTTATTTTATGACCTCTGTACACAATGGGGCTATGTGTTTTAAATAAAGATTTATTAGAGTATGTATATGTTAAGCATTGTAATAATGTACATATGCACATAAGATTATATGTAATTTGTTGCTAATTTAATAAATCTAATATGTATGTCTCATCTCATATGTGTGCATATATATATATATATATATATAGGGAGAGAGAGAGAGAGAGAGAGAGAGAGAGAGAGAGAGAGAGAACATTATTTTATTTTTCTTTATTGTGCAAGTAGAGAAGAAGCAGAAGTGGGAAACAGAAAGTGTAGGACATAGAAGGATAAAAAAGAATACAGAAAGGAGGCTGGACAAGTAGTATTCAAGTTGAGGTCATTGATTCTATATAGAAAAAAAGGGAGGCAACTTGATTTTTGATTCTAAGATAGGGTCTCTTTCATACCCTCTAGCCTGATGGGACAAATTGAGTCCATGTTTGGAGAGGGTTGATGTATACATTTCTCTATGAGATAAGGAAAAAAAGAGGATCCTATGTACCTTTTATTCTCCTACTTCCTGCCCCCTTCTCTTTCTCTTTCTCTCTCTGTCTGTCTGTTTCTGTCTCTCTGTCTCTCCCTTTCTGTCTGTCTGTTTGAAATCCAGAGTTTTTCTGTTCATTACAGTATGTATATTCTGTCCAATTAGTCTGATGACCACTGGTTTAGGCAATTTCCCTAGCATTAAGCTTAAGTTTGCTTCTCTGTAACTTGCACTCATTACACCCAGGCTTTCCTTTGGGGACAAAACTGAACATATCAAATTCCTTCTCCCCATGGCAGCTCCTTAAATACTTGAAAACAGCAATCATGTTCCCTCTGAATCCTCTTTTCTCCAGAATAACCATGACAATGTCCTTCAACTGATCCTCATCTGTCATGAATTTAAACTCCTTCATCATCCTGACTGCTCTCCTTTGTGTGGTTTCAAGCTCATTAGTGGCCTTAAAGCATGGTGTCAAGAACCGAACCTAATAGCAGTGTACAGTGAGATTCTCTTTACCCTACTCCTAGAAGCCATCCCCTTCCTAACGCAGCCCACAGACTGCATTATCTTTTCTGGTTGCACATCACACTAATACCTCATATTGAGCTTGAAGTCTACTAACATCACTAGGTCATTTTCTGAACAATTACTGTCTATGTATGCCTTCTTTATCTAATATTTAGGGTAACTAGGTGATATAATAGAGCACTGGACTGGGAGTCAGGAAGACCTGAGTTCAAATCTGTTCTCATACGCTATCAGTATGACCCTGGGTGAGTCATTTAATCCCAGTTTGCCTCAGTTTCTCATCGGTAAAATGAGCTAGCAAAGGAAATGGCAATCTGGTATCTTTACCAAGAAAATCCCAAATGGAGTCATGAGGAGTTAGATAATATCTGAAAAAAAATTGGCTCAGCAATAACACCGAATATTTGTTAATTTTTATTTTTTGCACAAATATGCAAGACTTCACAGGTATTTCTTTCACCAGGCATGTGACCTCAGATGGGGAGAAGACCCTAAGGCTTTTTTCCTTTTATCACAGGATCTCTTACTGGATGTTGTGAGCAAAGTAGTAGCTGAGATCTCCTTACACCAACTGAGGCAAAAGGAAAGGTGACTGATGCTAATTTCTGAAAGTCTGGAAAGTCAAATAAAAAGACTACTCTTTACCACATGTTTGGAAACAGTTATTGGATATCTCCACATGCTCCACAGCCTCTCGACAGCACTTCTTTTATACACTATCACATTTGGCTGCTCCAAGTATAATTCGCACAATGAAATGGGGATGTGGGAATGTCCTTACTGTAGTATTGGATGTGTGTGGCAGACACGATATTCCGAGAGGCAAACAAGAATTGAAAAATGGTGTCAGGGAGAGACTGGCTGTGGGAATATAGAAGGAAAAAGAGGAGATCTTGTGTCTAAGCAGTCAGTCTCAGACACTCTGGGAAGAAGATAAGAAATAGGAGCTCCTGACTATATATATATATATTTTTTTTTATTTATTTTTATTTTTTTTTTATTTATAGCTGCTGTGGGCACAATCTCCCTTCCTCCCATTATTTCTTTTTTTTTTTTTAATCCCTTACCTTCTGTCTTGGAGTCAATACTGTGTATTGGTTCCAAGGCAGAAGAGTGGTAAGGGCTAGGCAATGGGGATTAAGTGACTTGCCCAGGGTCACACAACTGGGAAGTGGCTGAGGTCAGATTTGAACCTAGGACCTCCTGTCTCTAGGCCTGGCTCTCAATCCACTGAGCTACCCAGCTGCCCCCCCCTCCCCTCCCATTATTTCTATCCCAAGTCACTGCAGAACTCTGGATACCTGCTTTCAACAGCAGCCCAGAGAAGGGTCTTCATAGGAAGCACAAAACAACATGATTTCTTCGATTTTCCATGCTTTAAAAATGGCCCCAGGCTCTGGTTATCTTAATCGAGGTCATGAAATTCTCCACAAAAAATCAGTTTTCATTTGCTTAGATTTGTTTAGTTTGGTCTTGTGGAAAGAGGGATGTAGTGAGAGTCAGGAAGCCTGGGTTAAAATCCTGGAACTACTTACCTGTGTGACCTTGGGCCATTCACATAAATTCTGTGGGTCTCACTTTCTTCATTTGTCA
The DNA here is from genome assembly GCF_027887165.1 of Monodelphis domestica. Lineage (NCBI taxonomy): Eukaryota > Metazoa > Chordata > Mammalia > Didelphimorphia > Didelphidae > Monodelphis > Monodelphis domestica. Next base: position 190,892,180 of record NC_077228.1, on the reverse strand, counting down.
AATGAAGCAGTTGAATGAACTCTATGCTCTCCAGGGATCCCTTCCAGCTATAAAGCTATGTGCCTATTATGCATATGTAATGCATCAATTTTCAAAGGGGAAAGGGTGTTGCAAAATTGAATAAATAGCAATGGGATTTTGCAAATCCCAGAAGGCTGGGAATCACTGATTTAGATAATTGACTTGGCTAGGACACCTTTTCAGCTTTGTTTTCCAGGTGCGAAAGTTCCATAAGGCTGACCTGATTTCTCTAAGCTTGGATTCCTTTCCTCTCCTTCCAGTGTGGGGACTGGGCCAATTATCTCTGGGTCACAAAATACTGAGCTCATGGCTTCTCTTGGCAGTGAACCTCACCATGCACAAAGATGGCAAATGTAACCAAAGTAACCAGAATTTGGGCAACAATCAGAAGGGTGTTTGGATTGGCAGGCCATGTAAACTGGCAGCTGTTGCCCCTTCAAACATCTCTTTTATCCCTCTAATCTTTGATCTCTTTCATTCAGGCAGGAATATCTGCCCTGATGCCTACAAACATGCCTCCATCCTTAAAAATACTTTCCATTATGGGCAGCTAGATAGCTCAATGGATAGAGAGCCAGGCCTGGACTTTGGAGATCCTGGGTTCAAATTTGGTCTCAGACATTTCCTAGCTGTGTGACTCTAAACCCCATTGCCTAAACCTTACTGCTCTTCTGCCTTGGAACTAAAACTCAGTATCAATTCTAAGACAGAAGTAAGGATCTTAAAAAAAAAAGAAAAACAATACCTTTCTATTAGATCCTACTATCTTCTCAAATCATTGCTCAGTCAAATTCCAAGAAAAAAAACTACCCACACTATTATTTCCATTTCCTCTCCCCTCATTCATTTCTTAATCATTTGCAATCAGCCTTTCAACTTCATTCTTAAACTCAAATGGCTGTCTTCAAAGTTACCAATGATTTATTAATTAATTGGTAGACATGATAGTTTTTTCTTAATCCTCTTCCTTCTAGATCTCTTTGTTGCATCTGACTTTATTTCTCTCCTTTTCCTGGATACTTTTCTTTCTTGGGATTTCCATGATATTCATCTCTCCTGGTTCTCCTCCCATCTCCCTGAGGTAGGGGTTCATTGATCTTATTCATTAGCCATATCAGTAGTGTCAATCTTAAATAGAGGGCTGCATATTGAGTTGGAAATTAATATTACCTATATTATGTTGAATGAAAAAATCTCTTACCTTCTGCCTTAGTACTGATAATGTTTAGGTTTTTTTTTTTAAACCCTTACCTCCCATCTTAGAATCAATGCAGTATATTGGCTCCAAGGCAGAAGAGCAGTAAGGGCTAGGTAATGGGGGTTAAGTGACTTGTTCAGGGACACACAGCTAGGAAGTATCTGAGGTCATATTTGAATCTGGGACCTCCCATCTCTGGGCCTGGCTCTCAATCCACTGAACCACCTAGATGGCCCCTATTGTTTAAGTTTTAAGGAAGAAGAGTTGTAAGGGCTAGGCAATTGGTGTTAAGTGACTTGTCCAGGGTCACACAGCTAGGAAGTGTCTCAGTTCACATTTGAATCCATATCCTCCTGACTCCAGGTCTTGCTCTTTATTCATTGAATTACCTAATTGCCCATGTTGTATTGTATTTTTAGAAATGTTTCCCACTTACTTTTTAATCTGGTTGGGAGTTGCCTGCCTTGAGTTTGACACCTTCTGGTCTATATCACACTCACTAACTCTGGGTAAACTCCAATGCTTTATCCTGGGCTCTCTTTTCTCCTTTTTCTACATTGTCTCATTTTTTGATCTTGGCATCTCTGGTGCATTTAATGATCAATTCTATGAAGATGACTTCTAGGTTATATATCTATCCCCAAGCTCTTTCATGAACTCCAGTGCCTACTGGACATTTCAAATTGATAGATCTCTCAAACTCAATGTGACTCAAACCCAATTCAGAACATCTCCTTTCCTGCTAAGGGCACTAACATTCTTCTACTCACTCAGCTTCATAACTTTAGCATTATTCTTCACTCCTCAACCTATATCTATATCTATATCAATCTTTATTTATATTTATCTTTAAATATCTAAACATTTATTTATTCACATATTTATATGTATTTATATTTTAAAATACATATCCATATAATATTTATATGTTTATAAATTTATTTTATATATGTACATATTTATATGTATGTATTTATATTTTGATATAACATTTATATGCATATTCATATTTTAAAATATATAACACATGTATGTATATTTAAATATATTTATGTATATTTAAAAACCCTTACCTTCATCTTAGGATCAATGCCATGTATTGGCTCCAAGGCAGAAGAGTGATAAGGGTTAGGCATTGGGGGTTAAATGACTTGCCCAGAGTCACACAGCTAAGAAGTATCTGAGGTCAAATTTGAACCCAGGACCTCTCTGGGCCAGGCTCTCAAACCACTTAGCCATCTAGCCACAACTCACCCCATCCCTACCCATATTTTAAACCAGTTGCCAAATCTTCCCATTTCTACATCTGTGACATCTCTTAGGTCCATCCTCCCCTTCTTACTACCTACACAGCTACCATCTTAGTTCCAGTCCTCTTTCCTGAACTATTACAATGGCCTCCTAATTCTTTTCCCTTCTTCCAGTCTTTCCCAGTTCTAATCTATACTTTATACCACTGTTAAAGTAACTTTATAAAAGCTCATCAGATTATACCACTCCTCTACTCAAAAAACTCTTGTGGTTCCCTGTGGCCTCTACAATAAAAAACTAGCTTTTAAATCTCTTTACAACCTTGGTCCAAATTATCTTTCCAGATTCGTTATGCATTTCTCCCTTGTGCACTGTCTACAGCTCAGCTGAATTGGCATGCTTGGTACTCTTCACTACTCTGTACTTTTGCATTCCTGGAATGCACTCCCTCATCACCTCCTTTTGGACTGAGCACACACATACTACCTTTTACACAAAGCATTTCCTGATTTTCTCAAACTCCAGATTCTTCATTTCTTGTCTCTTTACCTTTAAACTAACTTTCTCTATGACTGAAATCCTATCCCTCTTCCTTTCTGCCTTTTAGAAGCCCTGGCTTCCCTCAAGACTCAGTTTAAATGATATTTTCCACAGAATTCCTTTCCTGTTTCTCTCGATTCTTCCCTTCCTTTGTAAGATTATCTTACATTTTCTCTGTATTTATCTCATCTATGCTTATTTAGTTACATGTCGTTTCCCCTATTAGAAGGTAAGCTTCTTGAGGGCAGACTGCCTTTTTTTTCTTTTATATTCCTAGGAGGTGGTACTTTTCCTGAAGTATAAGTACTTAATAAATTCTTGTTGATTTATCTTTGCTCTTTTTAATAAACTATGTAGTTATAGTAGATTCAATATGATAAATATGAAGGGTTGTTGACCGAGACAGGGGAATCTATACATGGTGTATGGGTTGAGTATCTTATTTTTATTATTTTTTGAGCAATATTTAAGATACAAGCAAAAAGGATTCCAATGAGGAAGAAAAGAAGTTGCTATCAAAACAGGCTAATGGGGCTCCGTAAGGAACACACTGAACTCAGATTTTTTATTTTTGTTTTTAATTGTATTTTAAAAAGATTTTTAATGGTATCTTATATTTACAAAGTGCTTTCAAATATTTTATTTTGATGATAACTGTGATTATTCAAGTCCCCACACCCTGGAGGATAGGTATGTTACATTTTACCCCTCTCCTAATGTTCCAGATTTTTATTTTATTTTAAAATTTATTTATTTTCAAATTTAATTTATTAAGTATCTTTTTAAAACTTTAATTAATTTAGAATATGTTTCCATGGTTACATGATTCATGTTCTTTCTCTCCCCTCCTTCCACCCCCTTCGCATAGCTTTTGAGCAATTCTACTGGGTTTTACATGTGTCATTGATCAAGACCTATTTCCCTATTATTAACATTTGCAATTGGGTGATCCTTTAGAACCTACATCCCCTCTCATATCCCCATTGAACCATGTGATCAAGCAAGTATTTTCCTTCTGTGTGTGAGATTTAAAATGGTTGAGGTCTTAAACTGTAGTGATTAAAATAGTGGAAGATATAAATTGTGATAGATATAAGAGAGGGTGAGTAAATTTGACCGCAGAAATATGTTTCACTACAGTGTGTTGGGTTTTAAAATCAAATATAAGGTGGTTGCCAGGGAAATATTCCCAATTATTCATATACACAAGTCAATTGGGTTTTATAGAGATTTTAATTAACAATACAATGAGTAATCAAAGAAAGAGAGAGAGAGTAAGAAAGGAATAAGTATGAAGGGCCTCAAGCCAATATGGCCTAGACCTGAGTCTTAAAAGAGAATCAGTCAGTTTTTTAACACTCACCACAAGTCTGACTAAACAAGGATACTAGTGACACCAGGCCAGCATCCTTCCTCAAAGAGTCTTCTAGCCAGAGATTGTTTCAAAGGGCCTCTCTCAAGAGCCTCCAGAGCTCCTACCCCAGAGGGACAGAGCCCCTCAGAGGAGCTCCTCAAGGAGCTCTCCTTCAGAATGAGAGTCAGAAATCGAGGGATCCCTGAATGAGATCCAAGCTCTTATTTTTAAGGGCAAAATCTCCTCTGTCACCTCCCCTAAGTCCTTACATCTACCAATCACTGTAGATGTTTCTAAAGGACCACCCATTTTGAATTCACAGCTGAGTAGTTTTAATCTCTTTAGTAAGTCAGGAAAAAATGCTGCTGTGTTGACAAATTTCATTAAGAAATAATCTCTGAATAAGTTATCACCCTTTTAGGTTTAAGTAGTTTACAAGTTGCCCCACCTTTATAGATACTTAGTATCCCATTGTATCAATTCTAAAACAGTCATGACTCAAAGAACTTCCTGTCCCTTCCATAAGCATGGATCAAAGTATTTTCATTTTTAGCAAGCCGTTTTCTGTCCTAAGGCAGTCTTAAGTAGGGTGGAGCAGGGACACTCCCATAGCTAGGAGCCCCCACACTCAAGTAGAGTTCTCACCATCTGCTAGGGAATTTTTTTAAGTAGAAGATTCCCCAATGGGGGAAACCCCTAACATTCATAAGTCTGAGAAATTTTGAGGTTTACATGTGTTTCTACTCCCCCAGTTATTTCTCTGGATGTGGATAGCTTCTTTCTCATAAAACTCTCAGCAGATTTTTTTTTAAAAGATAAGGATGAGATAAAATAAAAAAAGTTGCATGAAGCTATTAAAAAATGTCAAGATCATTGTAGTCTAGAATGAACTGAGGCAATGAATACTCAGGACAACAAAAAGAGCTTTTAAAAAAGTTACATAGGGAACTAGAGGCGGATCAGAGAAGGGGTTGACTCTTGTCCAGGGTGGAAAGAATGATGATAATAGCCAGAGGTGAGGAGGCTGAACTATTCAATACTTATTTTGCTTCTTTTTCTCTACAAAGGAGAATGAATTTTTGACTGGGAGGGATAGGAAAAAAACGTGGCTAACAGGGAGCTGAAACGGAAGGTAAGTGAGGAGATGATAAGAGCACTTAGCTGCCACTCATTGTGTTCAAGTCACTAGGTCAACCAAACTACATTCTAAAATACTGAAATAACAGGTTTTGATGTGATTGGTGAGCCCTGTTGGTGATCTTTGAAAGATCATAGAGAATAGGAAATGTACCACAGGATTGGAGAAGGATAAATGTCCCAACTTTTGAAAAAGGGAGGTGGATGGATTTTGCAAACTATAGCTGAACTCTGTGCTAATGTTTTTTTTAAAGGCATAAAATAAAATACACAGGATGACAAAGAAAAATTATAATGAAATAAAAGTGTAATTTTTCCCCCATTAAAGTTCATAGACCTCCTGAAATTCAGTCTGTAGACCTCAGAGAAGATGATCTCTAGTAGAATACTCTTGATATCTGTCCTTGGCTCTGTGTTCTCAATGTTTTTTATTGATAACTTGGAAGAAGCAGGATGGAATGCTTATTAAAGCTCAGGTGAAATGAAACTGGGACAAATGGCGAGCATGTTGGATTTTGGAGTCAGAATCCACAATCTTTATAGTTTTATTTGCTGAAATGAAGAAGGAATTTAATGCCAGTTCTATACTTAACATTTAAATCACCAGACTCACAAATACAGGATGGGGACAACATGGAGAGATAATATCATAGGATCATAGATTTAGAGGTCATCTAATCCAACCTCCTGGTTTTATACATGAGGAAACTGAGACCCAGAGAGCCAATTGACTACAAATAGAGGATGCTTTCTACTGTGTGCAATAACTCCTTGTGAAGGAGATTAGGAAGGTTTAGTGGATTATAAGCTTAAAACTAATTGATAGTATGACATGGCAGCCAGAAATGCTGAAGAGAGACATATTTTCCAGAATGAGGACAAAGGTATTTAGTGCTTTTCTCTGCTCTGATTGGAGTATTAGAATTGTAAAGGATGTCATAGATTATCTAGTCATCTCCCTCATTTTATAAATAAGAAAATTTATTGCAAAAGAATGGGAACAAATTATACAACTGGTTAATGCCAATTTTAGGAATAGAACTCATGACTCCTGTCTTCTAGAATAGTATTCTTTTTTTTCCTTCCAAAACCCTTGCTTTTGATCTTAGTAAAAATTCAAAGACAGAAAAGGGCTAGGCAAATGGGGTTAAGTGACTTTCCCAGGGTCACACCACTAGGAAGTATCTGAGGTCAAATTTGAACCAAGGTCCTCCTGGCTCCAGGTCTGGTGTTCTATCCATTGTTCCTTATTGTCTGCCTAAGTAACACTCTATGACAGAAGTGCAAGGGCTAGGCAAATGAGTTTAAGTGACTTGCCCAGGTCACTAGACTAGCCAGAAAGTATCTGAGATATCTGAGACCAGATCTGAACCCAGGTCTTCTTGACTCCAGGCCTGGCCTCTATTCACTATGCCACCTAGTTGCCCCAGTAGTAATCTTTCCATTGTGCAAGCTGCCTATGATTCTTTAAGGGGGCTGAGGTCAAATGGATAGCCATTCTTTAGATATGAATAATTGAGTAAAACCAAGATCCATTCACCTATGATTTTTATAAGAATATAATTTTTAAAGCACATTTAAATCTAATTCTTTTTATAAACAACTAACATCTTTAATTTGTTCTAGGAAAACACAGCATTAGGTAAACAATGTTACAGAGCTCAGTAATTTTCATGTGAACAGTGTTATACATAGGCAGTGTTTTGTTTTTGTGGTTTATTATAGGTTAATAATATTATTGAAAAATAGGGTTAGGTGTGGCAATTTCATGGGAAGAGCATGCATGTAGTATAATACTGTGGTATGAACTAAGATTTGGAGAAATGATATTGAGTCATCAAAGAGATTTCTGTGGTTTATGGCTAGAATTATGGCTTTCTATTCCAATAGTTTCTTCAATTTATTATGGATAAAAATGAGTCCTACTTCATATATCTAATTTTGAAAAAGTACTTTAAAGACATAATGCCTGAAACAGAGTAGGTGCTTAATAATACTTGTTGATTGATCGAAAAAGACAGAATTTTAACAAGGTTGACTCAATTCTAAATACTAGTTACTTTCCCATTTGCCAGTATCATCAAATACAAAAAATCTCTGTCGAGCAATTTTTAGACAGTTTGATGACCAAAGGGGGCCATAGCCCACCTTCTGATGCCATCTTGATATTTCCTCACTAGTTGGAGTCTTTCACCAGGTGAATAGATTACCCTCCACTGTTTTTGCCCATAGAAAATTATTATTATTATTATTTTAAACACTTACCTTCTGTCTTAGAATCAATGCTGTGCATTGGTTCTAAGGCAGACGAGTGGTAAGGGCTAGGCAATGGGGGTTAAGTGACTTGCCCAGGGTCACACAGCTAGGAAGTGTCTGAGGCCAGATTTGAACCCAGGACTTCCTGTCATTAGGCCTGGCTCTCTATCCACTGAGATACCCAGCTGCCCTCTACTTCATCAAAAATTATTAATGAATCATAACCCCCAAGAGATTCCCTATGGACATGGCCAATGCTGCCTTAATCACATGCTGCTTAGAAGAGTAAATTGTATTTTGAGTACCTCCGACCTCAAGTAGTTAAGTGCTGATGAGAAGATTTATTGGTGCATTCATGGACTTATTTAAACTTAATAAGCTATCGCAATGCAATAAGAATACTATTCATATCATGTGGGAAAACAACATACTTCTCACATGATGTCAAAAGAAATGTGTCACAAGAGAAAAGGCAACCTTTCTGGAGTCAGAGGAACCCAGGTTCAAATTCCAACTCCAATGAGACCCTGGCTGTCCCTTAACCTCCCTCTGCCTCAATTCCCCTTTTTGTAAATTAAAGGGATTGGACGAGGTGGCATGTGAGGCCTCTTCTAGGTCCAGAGCTTTGTTCCTATGATCTTTGAAATGGCATCGAGAAGCTATAGCTCTGTTATGATGGGTTCTGGTTGTCCCTCCAATAATTCTGAATCCCTGGTCTCTACTCCAGACCACTTATATCTGCAGAGACGAGTAGCTTTTCATCTTTCAAAGTGATGCACAGAACAGCAACCTCTAGCTCTGTGATGGTGAACCTATGACACATGTGTCAGTGCTGACACACGTAGCCATTTTTGATGACAAGTGGCCTCATGTGGGCTCAGCGTGCCTCAGGTTCCAGGATCTGTCTGGGGAGCCATGGGCCCGCAGTCATGGCTGTGGCCATGCCCTGGTCTGGCCTGGGTAGGGGGGAGGCTGATCCACATGCTGGCTGTGGGGGCGGGGCTGAGCAGTGGGCAACACCCGCCAGGCTGTGGGGCTCCTGTGGGGGTGGGGAGGAGGAGCGTGTGCAAGCAGGCTTACAGGTGGCAGCAGCTGCTCTTGCAGCACCCCTGGGGCCAGCTGGCTAGGGAGGGATGGGGCAGGGTCCAAGATTGGACAGGGCTGGGAACCACATGCAATGGAGGAGTGCCTGGAACTGATTACCAGACACTTTTAGCACCCTGAAAAATATAGCAATGGCTTTACTCCCTCTGCATACTTTTGTGAGACCTTATTCTCAGTTTTAAATAATATCAAAACCAAAAAAAGAAACAGATTGACAGATGAAGTTAGTTGTGCTTGCTTGGACTTGAAGTATAAAAAATACCAACCTTCAATTGAAGATTTAACCAATGAAATTCAGCAACAAAAAAGTCATTAATAGGCAGGTTAGTGAAAGAATTCCCCCTCCCACTTCCTTGCTTATCTTAGCTTATGGCACCCCATACAAGTTAAATAATATCAAGACCAACAAAAGAAACCAACTGACAGATAAACAAAAAAGTCACCAAACAGGTAAGTTAAATAATTAGTTTTTTGTTGATTAAATACAGTTATATATTACAATTATATATTTTTGTTATTCAGACTATTAATATTACAAAACTATGGTATTTTTCTTGAAGTGAAATACTACTTGAGTTATGCTCAGTTTTTTGGTGAATTTTGACACACCAAGCTCAAAAGTTTGCCCATCACTGCTCTAGCAGAAAGGCTAGTTATTGTGGAACTCAGTCTTGTAGCCCTCCTGAAGACTACGACAACACCCAATTTTTTTCTTTTAGGCAAAGTGGCAGCATTTGCCACTATGATCAAATATAAAATACCTCTGTTGGGCGTTTAAAATTCTTTGTCATCTAGCCCCAGGCTCCCTTTTCTAGGTTTATCACACATGGTACTCCAGCTCCCGTGCTCCAGCAAGATTAGCCTTTTTGTTATCCTTCTCACACCATTCATTCCTTAACCTGTTTGTATTTCTTTTCCAGGTTTTCCTCATGCCTGGAAGGTACTCTCCCCTCACCCCTGCCCCTGAGGGCTTCTTCCAGAGTTTGGCCCAAATATCATCTTTTTGGGAAAGGCATTACTGACTTTTCCCTGCCCACAGAGTGTTTCCATTTGATCTACCTTATATTTACTTTGTCTAGTTAACATTTTTTCCTTATATGTATACATGTTATTTTTCATCTAGAATGAAAGATCTTTGAGAGTAGAAATGATTTCATTTTTGTCCTTGTATTCCTAGTGCCTGACACATAGTAGGAGCTTAAACATTTGTTGCCTGATTAATTGGTTGACATAATCAACAGGCCGTACTTGTGGAAGATTCTTATGAGGGCAACCCTAGCCAGTCATCTGAATGAATCTATCAGGGTTAAGGTCTCCATGAATCAAAAGAGGAAATGTCAAGGCAGGATTTGTTCATGGCTCAAATGGAATATTTAGATGTTCCAAGTGTGGCCCCAGCAGAATGTATGTGATAAGCATTGAGAGTCATAAACAAGTCTATTTACCTAATTTGCTCCACTTAACTGCTAAAACACACATTGGCACGGGAGCAAGAATATTCTAAAACAAAATAATCAGACACCATATTATAAATGCAGCCCTACCAATCATTCATATATTACACACAACATAAACTTAATATTCTAATAGCTTTTAATTACCATCACCATTTAAATTCTTTACATTCTCCCCATTCTTCCATGCAGTTATACATGGACATTATAGATAATTGAAACAAAACTCATTAGCCTTTTCCCTCTTCGCCCCATCTCCTTCAAGTGTACACAACCCTTGACAATTATGCATACAAAAATACACAATAACATCAAGAATACTTCTCTCCAATTATTGCCAGAGAGAGGGCGCCTCCTCTGCTTTCCAAAAGAACTGTCGATGTTATTATTTTTATTCACAAGATCTCCTTCCCCTTTTACATGACGACTCATTCTGGATCATCTTATTAACACTGTTCTGCCACTCTCTCATTTTGTCTTGGGCATTAGGGTACAAGTCTAGTTGTGTGTGCAGGCAGCTGAGTCTCCTCTTGCGGTGAAGTTGTTTGGCTAATGTCTTCCTGTGATCTCTACTTTGTGAATATTCTCCATCTATTCATCCAGGGCAGCCCTGCTCATGCAAGGGCCACGGAGCCCAAGCAGACTTTGACTTCAACTGTTGACCGAAGTCTGTAGACTTTGCTACTCCTCTTTGATGATGGGGTGTTTTTTTTAAATTCCAAAATATTTTATTTTCCCAGTTACCTGGAATAACATTTTTAATACGTTTTCCAGAATTATAAGATCCAAATTGTTTCCCTCCTCTTCCCCAGACTCTTTGAGATGGTAAGCAATTTGATCTGGATTATACATGCATTATCATGCAAAACATACTTCCATATTGGTCATTGTTATAAGAGAATATTCATACAAAACCAAAACCTTCAAATAAAGCTGCAATTAAACTAATGTGAAAGATAATACACTGTGATTTGCATCTGACTCCAGCAGTTCTTTCTCTGGAGGTGGATCATATTCTTTATCATAAATCCTTCAGAATTGTCCCAGATCATTGTATCACTGAGAACAGTTCACACTTGATCATCATACAGTTTTGCTGCTAACTGTGTACAATATTTTCTCAGTTCTGCTTATTTTGTTCTGTATCTTCTTGAGAATTTCTCAAAGAATATTGGCTCATTTGACCTCTATCCCTTTACTCTTGTGCTCATCCCTTATTTAGCTATGTTTTTTCCCCCCATGGTCCATGAATCAATGTAGATACATGTCCCCATTAAACTTTTAGTCTAAAAAAAAAAAACAACCAAAACCTTTATGGGGGCAGGTGGCTCAGTGGATTGAAAGCCAGGCCCAGAGATGGGAGATCCCAAGTTCAAATCTGACCTCAGACACTTCCTAGCTGTGTGACCCTGGCCAAGTCACTTAACCCCCATTTCCTAGCCCTTACTGCTCTTATGCCTTGGAACCAGTACACAGTATTTATTCTAACTTAAAAGGTAAGGGTTTAAAAAAGAAAGAAATGTGTGACCCTGGGCAAGCCACTTAACCCCCACTGCCTAGCCCTTACCCCTCTTCTGCCTTGGAACCAATATATGATGTTGATTCTAAGATGGAAGGTAAAGATTTAATGAAAAAAAATGGGTTCTCAGTGATTATTTTGATTCCCTTGTAACCAGAATCACTTCTGAAATTGTCTAGAGCTGTCTTGAACATCTGCTCATTTTCCTTGTCCCAGTATAGGGTAACATATGAAAGAATGGGTTTTAGGTACAGAATAAATTTAGCTGTTTAGGTGTTTGAGACTTTTGCTTAGTTGAACTCTGCATGATCCATTTTGAAGTCTGCCACTTCCTTCTCCAGCAATGGAGGCAAACAGGGTCAAGTGACTTGCTCCAGAGTCACTTTTAGTTGTCTAAATGTCTAAAGTCAGTCTTCCTGACCCTAGATCTGACACTAACTATTGTGCCACCCAGATGCCCCACAGTCTAATCATGGCCAAATCCTTGTGTGTTTTTGGATACTATTTCTTTTACCCTGTATTGGCACCAGCTGAGCACAGGGCAGTTATCTGTAGTTAGATGAAAGCCATTGAATAAGTGGCCCAGAGCAGAGGATCTTTTTTGGGTGTGGGTTAAAAGAATTAGAAATATTAGGCACCTCGATATTTTACCAGTTTTTAAACTTCAGGATCAAATTTGGTCTCCATCAAACAATAAGTCAGTCAACAAGCATTTATTAAATGTTTACCATGTACCAGGCAGATAGGCTAAACCAGATTGAGGACAATCAACTGGCTTCAAAGTCACAAACACATGAAGATTTCTCCCAGTGGAATGGGTGACAATTCAATTTGTTCCAACAGACACGAAGGTGACTGAAGCAGGTGTTGTGGAACACTTAGAGCTTGGTCAGACATTGAAGGTGCCAAGGTTATTATATTATTACAAGATACATTTCCAACTGTTTTGTTGCTCTTTCCATTTCCATTGTTACCATCATTATGTATATTATTTTCCTGGGTCAGTCTACTGAATATTATTTTCCTGGGTCAATCTATGAAGAAGGTAAGGGTTTAAAAAAGAAAGAAATGTGTGACCCTGGAAAAGTCACTTACCCCCATTGCCTAGTCCTTACTGCTCTTCTGCCTTGGAATCAATACACAGTATTGATTCTAGATGAAAGGTAAGGGTTTAATGAAAAAAAGGGTCCCCAGAGATTATTTGGATTCCCTTGTAAACCAGTATCACTATTGAGCTTGTGTCTAAGTCTGTCTTGAACATTAGCCCAAGTTTCTAGGTATTCTTCATATTCACCATTTCTAACAGGGTGAAATATTCCATTATATTCATTGTGATTTTTGTCTTGCGGCTGGTCTTTGATGGCTCTAAAAAGTGGCTGATGACTGAGCAACTCTGCTTCCCTTCAATCCAAGTTGAGACATCATTGGTCCTCTTTGGAATGAAGGATGAACATCTCATCCATGTGCCAGGTACTATACTAGTTACTGGAGATATAAAGACAAAGAATGAGACACTCTTTACTTAAGAGGAGCTTATACTTGTAAAAATTAAAATTAAATCTCAAATATTAAAATGTCATATTTAAGGGAGATTTATTAGTGATCATTAGAAATCAAGGAATAAAGAGGATACAAAATAAAAACCATGTACCCATGGCTGATCAACCAGTTCAAACACCTGCCTTACCACCACCAAGTTCGGGACAGGAAGTAAAGAGGCGGGACCCTCCACGTCCCCCGCCTAATATCTCCTGTCTACAGGATGTATGAAATGACAGGAAGTTGTTGGGCTCCTGGGAAATGTAGTTCTTTTTTAGGGTAACAGATTTTCAATTATACAGACTAAAATGTGGGAGACAACAGTACCTATAAAAGTGTATACAAATAAGATGAATAAACACAACTTTATACAAAGTCATTAAATTCAAGAGAGTTGAGGAGTGAGGAAGCTAGCCACAGATTAGGTAGGGAGGGACCCAAGTCTATTTTGTGCAGAAGATGGTGTCTGAGATGCATGAGACTTTTCTGCTATCTTCCTTTTTTACTGTTGATTTGTTTCAGGCAGGTCCAATTCTTCAGGACCCCATCTGAGATTTTCTTAGCAAAGGTACTGGAGTGGTTTTTCTTTTCCAGATCATTTAACAGATGAGGAAATGGAGACAATCAGAGTTAGGTGACCGCTCAGGGATACGTAGCCAAGAAGTGTCTGAGGTCAGATTTGAACTAAGGAAGGTGAGCCTTCCTGACTCCAGTCCCAGCGTTCTATCCGTTGAGCCACCTCGCTGCCCTTCCTTTGTCACTGGGGTTTGACACTTCAATGCAGATGTGTAGTTCAAATGACTTACATAAAATCTCAGACCGGTCAGTGTGGAGAGTCGTAGTTCTGGACTCATTAAAATGGCAGGAGAAAGGTTGGGGGGAGCCACTAGGAATTCAAAGTCTTAGTAATTTTGCCTCATGATAGCATTTAGTGTTTTGGGAAATGACCCTTCAGGCCCGCTGTAGCATTTTTCTTTAGTTCAATGACAAACATCTATCATGTAATACATCCCTTGTAACATTTCAGCATGTCACTAATGACCTTATTGGAAGAAGCATTTGATTTAAGATGGAAACCTTTTGTGACAACCTCTGCAGGCTTGGATGCATTCATTTGAAATATAATTAATATGACTTTAGCCTGGAGTCAAATAGTAAATCCAGGATTTTCCCAGGTTAAAGAACTAGCTGCCGAATTCTCTGGCCCCTTCTCCCCCCTCCCCCGCCATCTTTTAAACAAATGTGCTTAAATAATTCCCCTGCTGGGTGGATGGCTCTATCCATTTTCGACTAACTAAAGGAATAATCTGTGGGTTGCTGAAAGAATTATTGTCTTATTTAAAGAGTCAAGGTTGAAGCAGCAAGTGTCAATTATTCTCCCCAATCGCTGTACATCACATTCAGAACTGATGGACTCTGTAGCTCAGGTACATGATTTAAGCCTCAGAAGAGGCCATGAATATTGCAGTGGCATCTAGGAGCACCCCTTTATTGCAGCAGAAATGTTGTCACATCTATTAGGACCTTGTTTTAACACACATTCATCTGAAATAATTTCTCACATGTGATCCTTTCACTTAAGAAATGGCTTAATCTCACATTTTATTTTATTAAAATAAAAAAAAAAATCCTCTTGCTTTCTGTCCTAGTAACAACTCTAAGACAGAAGGGCAATGGTAATTGGGGTTAAGTGACTTGTCCAGGATCACACAGCTAGGAATTGTCTAAGATCAGATTTGAACCCAGGTCCTCCTGACTCTAGTCTAGCACTCTATTCACTGTGCTACCTAGCTTCCCTTAATTTTTACATTAAAAAAATTCTTTGCAGTTCAAAAGCATAGTTTTTTTTCCCATGCTTAATGTAGATTTCCCCTTCCTTAATTACAGTACTCTATTCTCCACCCCCTTCCACCTCCTCCAGTGCACCTTGGGCTGCTCCCAGAGGTAGAATTGTGTAGTGGAAAGTGGAATTAGATGAGCCACTTTCAAGTCTAGACTCTGCTTCTTAGTAACTTTATGACTTTGGATGAGTATCTTAACTGCCCCTTGCCTCAATGTCCTTATCTGTAAAATGAAGGAGTTAGGCCAGATGGGCAGAGTGAATAGAATCCTGATCTGGAGTCAGGAAGACTCCTCTTCCTGAGTTCAAAGCTGACCTCAGACCCTTGGTAACTGTGTGATCCTGAGAAAGTCACCTAACCTTATTTGCCTCAGTTTACTCATCTGTAAAATGAGCTGGAGATGGAAATGGCAAACTACTCCAGTATCTCTGTCAAGAAAACCCCAACTGGGGTCAAGAAGAGTTGACCATAATTGAAATGAGTGAACAACAACTTATTAGCTGTCTGAATCCTGGATGATGAGTCAGTCTATCTCAGTTTCCTCATCTAAAAAATGGGAATGATAATAGAGCTTAATTCCCAAGAGTGAGATGGGGGGCTACACAAAATTTATAACCTCCCTACGTCAGCACCTAATGTGAGAAGGAGACTGGGGTGCTGGGAATTGTAGATTTTAGGGTAACAGATTCTAATTACACACAAAGTTGTTGTGATAGTCAAATAAGAGAATATTTGTAAAGTGCTTAGCAGAATGCCTGGCATGTAATAGGTGCTTAATAAATGCTTATTCCCTCTATTCCTCTTTTTCCCCTCATCCCCTCTTGACCCCAATTGGGGTTTTCTTGGCAGAGATACTGGAGTGGCTTGCCATTTCCCACTCCAGCTCATTTTACAGTTGAGGAAACTGAGGCAAACAAGGTTAGGTGACTTTCTCAGGATCACACAGCTAGTCTATTCCAGGAATTAAAATTCACTGGATCTAGTGAGTCCAAAGTCATTGGACCATGGCTCACACATTTTGTTTTTTTCTCCTTTTGGAGAGTGGGAACATTTCCCCTTTGATCCTGCAGCAAGTGTCCCATTCTCAGTGAACAGAACTCTGGGTCCAAAGTCAGGAGGACCCAAATTGAAAAGAGGTCTCAGATGCTTGGTAGCCGTGTGATCCTGACAAGTCACCCAACTCTGTTTGCCTCGGTTTCCTCAACTGCACAACTGGAATAATAATAGCGCCTATCTTCCAGGATTGTTGTGAGGGCCACATGAGATGTTACTTGTAAAGCATTAGTACACTGCCTGTACTAGTAGGCAAATGATAAATGTTTTTGACTTGCCAGCTAAGCTTTTCTCCTCACACTCTTATTATATGTCTCCAGTGTCCATCTTTCTATGGGAAAATGGAATTTTTGAATTCTGTGGACACCAAGACGTAGGCATAGCTTCTAGCACTTGCTCTATGGTCCTATACCCTTTCATCAAGAGGCAATATGGTAGATGCAGCAAGGTAGCACAGTGGATAGAGCACCAGGGCTGGAGTCAGGAGGATCTGAGTTTAAAGCTGGCTTCAGATTCTTTCTAGCTGTGTGACCCTGGGCAAGTCACAACCCCAACTGCCTTGCTGCTCTTAGAATTTATACAAAGACAGAAGGTAAGAGTTTTTTTTCCTTGAAGGCAGTGTGGTATAGTAGACATACCATTATACCACAGGATATATACCTAACCCAGAATTCTGGAAGACTGGGGTTCAGATCTCAGCTCTGACACTTAACTAGCTATGAGATGATAAGTTGCTTACAACCTCCCTAATAAGCTTCAATTTTCTCATCTATAAAAAGGGGCTGATGATAATTAAGGTGGTGACTCAAGACTCAAGAATTCTTGCAAAACCTCAGAGACTGAGTGATGTCAGTGCCTGTCCTGAAGAAAGAACTTCCAGCCTCATAGAGGGGAGTTGGCACTGAAATTACAGTGAAATTACTGGGAAAAGTCAATGAGCCATTTTAGGATTATTTAGAGGATTACATTACTCATCCAGGCTCTCTGTTGTTGTTAATAGGAATCTTTTCATCTTTGTTCAACTTATTCATTCAATAAAATTTTAATAAGTGTCCACGGTGTGCAAGGATTCCTTTTAAAATGCAACTCATTATAGCTGTAGGTTCTTTTTTTTTTGCCATTTTTCTTCCTCAACAATTCAAAATCTTTCTACATCTCCCCACATATTGTTTTCCTTTCCTTTGGATTCAAACACCATGAGCTTTATATTTTCCTAAATTTTCAACACAATGTTCTGCACACATTTTTTGTTCAATCCTGTCAGTGATGTCTGTCTCTTCATGGCCCCAGCTGGGGTTTTCTTAGCAAAGATCCTAGAGTGGTTGGTCATTTCCCCCCAGCTCATTTCCTTCTCCAACTTCTTTTACAGATGAGGAAACTGAGGCTGGTAGGGCGAAGCAACTTGTCCAGGATCAGTTTACTTACAGCTAGTATCTGAGGCCAGATTTGAACTTAGGAAGATGAGTCTTCCTGACTCTAATTCCAGAATTCTATCCACTGTGCCACTCGGCTGCCTTTGATATGAGCATAGTTCATGGTTTAAGAACTGAAGGGAAGAAGGGAAGAGAATATGGATTCAGGACCTTTTACTTTTTTTTAGCCTATTTTCTTTTCTATGTCCATCTTGAGATCTCTGAGCTGGCTGATGAGTTTTACAAAAGCATCAATCAGTTGTGGGAAAAACTGCAATAACAAATGGAGTCTATCCTTAGCATGATCACCTAGAGACTGAGATGTCAGGGTATATTATTATTCAAGAAGGGAAATCAGATTTCATCAACCACTTTGTCCCTTCCAGAGCCTAGTTAGATGGACTTCATTGTAAAGAAGTTTTTTTTTTAATCCTTTTTCCTTTTTCTGGCATGAGGACTTTGTCTAAAAAGAGACCTGTGCTAAGGCACTTAGAGGGAAAGGGAAGAATGAAGGATTAATGTAGGTATAGTACTGAAGAGGGGGCCCAAAACTCATCGTCTGCATTCATAACCTGTGACTGCCCTAAAGGGACCTATTAAAATTCAAAGCATGTTGATTCCTGGCTGTTTGATTTCAGACACAAAATTGGGAACTGACGAAGAGAAATAAGAAATAGGAACCCTACCCCCAATCCTTCTGGATTCAGTGATACTGTGTCCTCCAAAGGAGTCCAATCTCTATTCATCCACGGCAGAGGGAGCCCTTAGATCCCAACCAGATGTTAGACATACCACTCCCATTGTTAGCAAAAGCACCCAAGACTCATTTCCTCAAGGCATATCAGCTTACAATAGTGAATTCAGAGGGTGGGGGTGATGGGCCTGGTGAAGAAAGACTCAATGGCTGTGCCTAAAGAATAATGATAATGATAATAATAACAATGATGATGATAATGATAATAGTATAAAACTGAGCAAAAGAAAGCAAAATTATGCAGGAACATGAAGAGATACAAAGCATTCCTGTTGTCCTGTCTGCAATCAGGATTTGTACCTTGGTGTTTAGACTGACAATTGAGAATCAGGTCTTTGTCACCAGAAATTACAGAGAAATTATCTTTAAGCAGCCCAGATTTAACGATCAATATAGATTATGCAAAGAAATGACTGAAATTGTGCAACATATCACTGCACATTGTAAAAATTTAGCATCAATCAAATATCTATGACCTGTTTGCTAGAATTATATATTGGAAATTTATTTTTCTTTCATGAACTGAGAGATGGCATATCTCCCGTGCTGCAAAACAGACTTCAACTTATCCTGGAGAACTCACTCGATAAACTGGATCATTGTCACAGACTAAAGTGTCGCCCACAATTGCCTAGACAGAATATTGATCCATTAAAAACTGAAGAACAATGTTTCTAATAGTGTAGAATACCAAATACTCATAATCTCCAATCTACATGGAATGAAAAACTTTCAAGGTATAAGACCCTTAATAATGGAACAACAAAGTATGTTGGAAGAGGATGGAGTAGGTGTCTTTGTTGTCATTCTTGCAGGTAGAATTGTACTTGAGAAGCTTTTAGTGAGCTTATATCCTAATACTTTGATTCAACTACAACAATCAGTTATTTCATCCATCTGGGCAATAATCTATAGATCATTAAACATAAAAGAATAATAGGTTTACTCCACTCCTATCCTGGCTCAGATTCTAACTCTGTGGACTTCTTTCTCCATCTCCTCCCAATCTCTCATTCTTCTTGCAGCCTTCTCACCTTGGAAGATGGTTCTTTCCCTGAAGCTTTTTCATCCTGTGTCCTTCTACCCATGGCACTTTCTTCTCCTTGGTAAGTTTCCTTCAGAAACTTAATTTTAAGTAAGTGCCCAGACTCTAATAATTTCTCTTGGTTATCTGTCATGCCTGGAATTCTCTCTCTTGGCTCTAACTCCAGGCTTCCTCAGCTTCATTTATATTTCAGTTTGAATCCCATCTTCTTCAAAAAATCTTTCCCAATCTCTCTCTTTCTGTCTGTGTCTCTCTGTCTCTGTTTCTCTGTCTGTCTCTCTGTTTCTCTGTCTCTGTCTCTGTGTCTCTGGATCTCTGTCTCTATTTCTGGTCTCAGTCTCTGTCTGTTTCTGTGTGTATATTTCTGTCTATCTCTCCTCCCTTTCCCCCCTCTCCATTTCATCTGTTTTAGAATCATTATCAGGTATTGGTTCCAAGGCAGAAGAGTGGTAAGAGTTAGGTAATGGGAATTAAGTGACTTCCCTAGAGTCACACAGCTAGGAAGAATCGGAGGTCATATTTGAACCTGTTCTATTCACTGAGCCATGTAGCTTCCCCCTTGATCTCTCTTAATCCTAATGTTTTCCCTCAGAGTTTTCCTCAAATTTATCCTGTATATTTCTTATTTGTACATAACTATTTGCATATTGTCTTTCCCTCATTTGATTATGAACTCCTTTGAGAGCAAAGATTTTTTTCTTTGTATTCTCAGCACTTAGCACAGTGCCTAGCACAGAGTAGGTGCTTAAATGTTTGTGGATGATAAATGTCAAAGGGTGTCAAAGAGCACAGACAGATATTTGGACAGAACCTGGTAGCAGAGAAGACAGGTAGGGCTAGTTGACAAAATAATCTCATCCTGAAGGAACAAAGATGCCCTGGAGAGGAAGAGACAAAAACTCTGAGCCCACGGAGCACAGAGGGATGTATTTATTATTTTCCCAACTTGGATAATCACTCGGATTCAGGCAGTACTTTGGGCTGTGAGAAACAACTCAAAGTTGAGATCTCTCCTCAATTGCAGACAGCTTTTGGATCCTTCTCCCTTTTCTATTGTCTCTCTGCTTCCTCTCTAACATTTCTTTCATTGTTTCTTACTACTTTCCTTCATCTCTCTCTCTCTCTCTCTCTCTCTCTCTCTCTCTCTCTCTCTCTCTCTCTCTCTCTCCTTCCTTCCTTCCTTCCTTCCTTCCTTCCTTCCTTCCTTCCTTCCTTCCTTCCTTCCTTCCTTCCTTCCTTCCTTCCTTCCTTCCTTCCTTCCTTCCTTCCTTCCTTCCTTCCTTCCCTCTCGTCTGGGATCTAATGATTTCTCTGTCACTAACTGGGTGACTGTGACAGAATCACTTGTCTTCGTTGGACATCAATTTCATCTTCTATAAAACAAAGAGGTCAGAACAGATGATCTCTAATTTCTCTTTTAGCACTAACATTCCTTGGTTCTAAGACCACCAAGATGGTTGCTCATATTCTGGATGGGGTGCAGGAGAAATGTAGATGGGCCATTCAGAACCTGAGCTCCTTCCCAGCAGACTGTCAGCATGGGTAGCTTACTGTCACCCTCCTAGAGTGAGCTACTTACTGTGGAAGTGTTTTGATGTTTGATTATAAAACATGAAAATGGAACTTGTCTTTGCTGCTAATATCCAACCGTGCCCATTGTTAGGAAGACATCCTGAGAAAATCCATCAGTTTCCATGAAGGGTGCCAAGTGGCAAGGAGGAGTCCATGTAGGGCTTTCAGCACAGGTGAGGAAATGAACTTGCTTTTAGAATGAATACCTCAATTGACTTTAAAGAGAACCAACTTTCTATGTGCATACTACATATATAATCAATTAATGAACAAAGATCCCTTCCTCACTCGGGGATTCAGGGTGCTGGCTTATGGCAATCTGGAAAATCAGTGCAAAATTCTTTGGCCTTCCCTTCATACCAGAGAAGAAATCTGAATTTTTTCTTCTTCTTTTGTGGAGTGTTTATAGTACCTTATATGTATTTATGAGTTACTAAACTTTCAAAGTTATCTTTATCTTTTTGTGTCTTTGGCTGGCTTTCCCATTCTTTTTGCAAACTTTAACTTTTAAAACTTATTTTAATTAAAAAATAAATGGTGTATATTTATGGTATTAAAAGATAAAATGTGTTGATATAATAAAAATACTACATATATATATTTTATGCATTTCTGAGTTTCTAAACTTTTTCTGTGTCATCCTCTGGCCGTTGTGTGTCATCTGTGGCTTCCACAATCTCCCTTCTTGCCCCATAAAATTCCCATTTAATTTCTTATGTTGACCAGAGACATATCAAAACCACAATGGAAAAAGTTGCTGTATCGAAGGGATACTTGCACTTGTTAAATGCCTTCCATATACCTGGTATTGTGCTGGGTTCCGAGGATGCAAATACAAAGAATGAAGTAATTCATCCTTGCATGAAGCTTATGTTCTAATGAGGGCAAGGGAGGAAGACAGCCAGTACATATAAAAATATACGAGTTATAAAGTCCATAAGTTCAAATATTTTGCTGTTGTTGTTTAGTCATTTTTCAGTCATGTCTGACTTTTTGTGATCCCATTTAGTGTTTTTTTTGACAAAGACATTGGAGTGGTTTCTCATTTCCTTCTCTCTAGTTCATTTAACAGATGAGGAAACTGAGACAAACAGGGCAAAATGACTTGCTCAGGGCCACACAGCTAGTAAATGTCTGAGGCTGGATTTAAATTTAGGAGGATGAGTCTTCCTGACTCTGAGTGCAGCACTGGGAAGTGAAGGCATCAAGTAGATGGGGAGATCAGGAAGGCTTCATGCAAAAAATGGTGCTTTAGCTTCATCTTAAAGGAAAACTTGTACTTTATAAGACAGGAAAGGAGGGAATACATTCCAGGCATGGGATATGGACAAAGCAAAGGTATAGAGAGGAGAGATGGAATATAGTGAGTGAAGAACAGAGGAGTCTGGTGCTGTGTAAATGAGAAATGTTAAGTATTGGTTGTGGAAATAAACCACGACTGGTCTTCTGAAAATCAATGTATCTCAGTCTTCCCATTAGGACAAAACTATGAGCCTTCTGGAATTAACTGGTCCATTACCAAACCAGAACATTCCCTAGTTAATAAGCTCCTGCGCCTTGCCATGTAGTGTGCCAAGCTCTGGGCATGCAAGGAAAAGCAACAAAACAAAATGAAATTCCCTCAAACAAAAATGAATCCTTCAATTAGGATGGTCCATCCTATACTTCCTAGCCTTAGGTACTTACCAGCTGTATGACTCTGGGCAAGTCACTTAAGCCTGTTTGCTTCAGTTTTATCATCTGTAAAATGGAGCTGGAGAAGGAAATGGAAAACCACTCCAGAATCTTTTCCTACAAAATCCCAAATGGAGTTGTGAAGAATTGGACACGACTGAAAAACAACTGCACAATAATAGCCCTCTCTGCCATCACCTATTATATAAAATCATGGACCTGAAGCTAAAGAAGGAAAGTTCTAGTACTCACTGTTTCATTGTTATAGAAAAGGAAACGGAGGCCCAAGAAAGTTAAAAAACGAACCCAAAGTCAAGCTTCGATGGACGTATCTTTGTGCTCAGGTTGTTTACCACCAGCTTCAGTACACTTTTTTCTCTACCATATTGCCTCCAAACCCTCTCCTTGTAAATCCCTCTGTCTGTCTGTCTTTATTTCTTTCTCTCTTTCTGGTTTCTCTGTCTCTGTCTGTCTGTCTGTCTGTCTGTCTGTCTCCTCTATTCTCTGTCTTTCTCAGGCATGTACGGACATTCCTAGGGTCCATCTGACCTCCCCACTTGGCCTACATTCCAGCCAAATTTTCTTTCCTCTTCTCTCTTCCCCCTGTGGTTACCGTCATCTCCATTATTTAGTCAATAATGGGTAAAAGAGACCAGGAAGACCCAGCCTATCTTTGTGTATTCCAAGCAGCATAGGGAAGCCTGGAGAAATGTGGTGTTAAGTCACTGCCAAAGCTTCAGGGGCACACCACAAACTTTTAAGGAGTTATTAGCCTCCGAGCTTCATGTCTTGGACTGATTTATTTATTCTTTGGGTCCAACTAGCTGATGCTGCCAATATATCAGCCAGCACGTCGAAGGTGCCCTAGGTGTTTTAGAGCTGTGATAATGGGATCGTTATAGGCCTGAGTGAACTGGGGTTTTGTGGGGCCCCTCAGTATCATTGTACACCTGAAGAGAGGGAGGGCTGTGCTGGCTTGTTCTTTAGGGCAGAAGGACTGGCTGGGCTCTGACAACTCTGCTCAGAGACCTTCTCTCCCTTTGTTCCAGGCGTTGTCAGGATGCAGAGGAACAACACTCCCTTCATTGGTGGCATCGAGGGGCTTCGTATGTGGGAAGAATAATAATCAATGAACTAATCAGTTATTATTTGGGGAATCAGAGACTGGATCAAGCACATATTTGGCATCTATTAAATGTCAGGCATTGGCTAGGCACTAGGGATTCAGAACCAAAAGTAAAATAATCTCTGCCCAAAAAGCAGTTTATATTCCATCAGGTGAAATAACATTTACATACTACAAAGAACATTTAAAGTGATTAGAAGGGCAGCTAACTGTATAGAGACCCAGATCTAGAGTCAGGAGGTCCTGGGTTTAAATCTGCCCATAGACACTTCCCAGCTGTGTGACCCTGGGCAAGTCACTTAAATTCCATTGCCTAGTCCTGACCACTCTTCTGCCTTGGAACCAATACATAGTATTGAGTCTAAGACAGGAGATAAAAGTAAAAAGAACATTTAAGCAATATCAATATAGGTTTAGACTTGGACCTCTTGACTGGCTGAATGTGGTTCTTTGCTGTGATCTGAGGGTTTACTCAATAGTAGTTCTCTTTTCTCCAAGATGAACAGGCAGCTAGGTGATACATTGGAGAGAGTGCCTGGGCTGGAACCAGGAAGATTTGAGTTCAAATTTGCCTCAGTCACTTTCTAGCTGTGTGACCTTAGATAAGTTCCTTAATCCTGTTTGTCTTAGTTTCCTCATCTGTAAAATAAGTCAGAGAAAGAAATGGCAGAATATTCTAATATCTTTGCCCAGAAAACCCCAAATGCAATTACAAAAAGTCAGAAGCAGCTGAAAACAAGTAAACAATAACCAAAATGAATGTTCTCAGATTGTTCAGAGTGGAGGAATGGGTCTAATCCTTGTGAACTCTTGGTCTTCTCTTCCCTCAACACCTCCCCCCTCCCTGTCTCCTGCCCCAATTGCATCCAGAATGATTTCCTTTAAATTCTATCTTGTTTGAGACTTGTTATACATGTTCCGGTCTGATTTCCTAACTAATAATTCATACTTTTTTTCTTTTAAGGTTTACAAAATCCATTCCTCACAAAGATACTTTTAGGTAGATTGCTGTTCAGCCATTTCAGTTGTGTCCTACTCTTCCTGACCCCATTTGGAGTTTTCTTGACAAAGATACTGGAATGATTTGCCATTACCTTGTCCAGCTTGCTTTACATTTTGAGAAACTGAGGCAAACAGGGTTAGGTGACTTGTCCAGGGACACACAATAAGTATCTGAGGAAATTTGAACTCAGTAGAATGAGTCTTCCTGACTCCAGACACTAGAGCACCAGTTAGGTGTTGCAGTGAATTACTTTGTTTTTTTTTCCTGGATTTGTGAATTAATTAATATAGGCATATCTGTGCTATGGTTGGCTAAACCTTGTGAGGGTAGCCATCGGGTCAACGTCGACCCCTGGTGAACCAGGGCTTTGCTCACCCAGCATGTGAAGACTGCTTCGGCGGAACAGGCGGAAGAAACCAACAAGAAGGTTCAACGGCTGAGATGGCGATGCAGCAAAGCACTGTGGAGTGCTTAGGGCGTGATGGAGCACAAAAGACAACACGGCCATCCAATGCAGCTGAGGAAGTCTCCAGATGTAACGACTTTTTGTGCCAGTGGACCCAGGCTTCCAACGCCGAGAGAGTGGGACTGTCACTGTGCATCGACTTTTCCACTTAAATCTTCATGCACAAGTATCTTTGTGCACAAAAACGCACAAAGACAATCGTCATCCTCGGTTCGAGAGACAACCAACAACAACTCTCACTTTATAGATGAGGAAACTGAGGCTCAGAGACATTGCCTCCTTGGCCAGTCACATAACAAATAAATATTCAGAACCAGGATTTAAACTCAGATCTCTTGACCCCAAACCTCATGTTCATTGCACTGAGCCATATGTCAGCCTATTCCTTCTACAATAACAACATGGTACAATAACTTACATTTGAATAGTATCTTGTAGTTTACCAAGTCCTCACATAAATCTTCTCATTAGAGTCCAAGGTAATTGTGAGGTGTTCTTATCCCCATTTTTCACATAAGGAAACTGATACCCAGAGAGACAAAATTACTCTTCCCAAAATCACACGCCTAGTAAATGGTGAAGCTGGATCTAGGATTCAGGTCTATTAAATCAGTTCATAGTTGACTGCACTAAATAATAATGATAACTAGCCTTTATATAGGATTTTTAAATTTATAAAGCTCTTTACAAATCCTATCTCATTTTATCCACAGAGCAACCCTGGAAGGCAACTGCTATATATATATTTTTCAATCCTTTCTGTCTTAGTAACAACTCTAAGACAGAAGGGCACGGGCTAGACAAATGGGGTTAAATGGCTTGCCCAGGCAGGATGTGTCTGAGACCAGATTTGAACCTAGGTCCCACTGGCTCCAGGCCTGGCACTCTTTCTACTGTGTCACCCAACTACCCCATATAGGTACTATTTTTAAGACTCATTTTACAGATGAGAAAACTGAGGTTAGGCGACTTGTCCAGACACACAGCTGAGAAGTGTCCAAGGCTAGAATTTTAATTCCAAGTCTTCTTAATTCCAGGTGCAGTACTCTATCTACGGGGTCCTCTAAATCTCAGCTGTCAGGGGCTGACTGTAATGTCACTCTATTCTTGGGTGGGAGAAGTATAATTGTATGGCACAGATTACAGCAAAGTTGAAAAAAGCCCTAAATTGTTAATTCTAAAAAAGAGTAAAGAAGTTGCAGAAAGAAAACAGTTTCCTCTAAGGGAAAGGAGGAAGGAGAACGAAGGAAGAGGAAAGACTTTGCCCAGACCTGAAAAAAGCCCTAAATTGCCAGTCACTAAATATTAGAAAATCTATCAATCTGCCCCCTTTCATTTCTTACCTCTGTGGGGGATGCAAAGCCATTTGCAGAGATTATGAGGAAATATGAGTTGACTGTCTGGCAAGAAGCCAAGCTCTGAGATGGCCCTTTTGAAATATCTGGCCAGCAGCGTGACTTTCATTTACTATCTGATGCTCATCTTTCGATCACTTTAGGACCTGAGAATTTTATGTTCTGTGGAAATCTGGGAACATCAAGTGAACGGTGAGGGAGTGAGTTACCAGGTTTAGTCACAGTTGTAGACAGTCTTCACTTTGCCTGATGTTGGGGTGCAATAATTGAAAAACTCATGGAATGGTCAAGGCTTCTCTGGAAGCTAGCATGCCATTGTGGAAAGAGGAGATGCTTTTGGAATGGGTGTTCTACCTCCACAGGTTTCTCTGTGGAGCACAGAAGTGGATTCTGGATCCAATCTGAATCTTAAGCAGTTTTTTCCGTGTTTGTGTTGGGAAAGCTCTTGCCTGATCCCTCTCTGAGGCTGAGCTACCCCTCCTTTATCTAATCAACCTTATCCACCACTACTGCTTGCCATACTTGTCTCTTCCTTGAATATCACCTTGCTCAATCTCATCTCTGCACATTTGCTCATCACTCTTCCCCAGTCTAGTTGTAGGCACAGAGTTAGCTATTGTGTATTTGTATCTCTATCGCTTGCTAAGACTATAAGTTTCATGAGAGTTCTGGCTTATTGAAATTCTGTTTCTTCCCTTCTATATAGCAGACTATTCTGCACATGGTAGCTATTTGCAAAATGTTCACTGAATCAATGAATAGAATGTTGTTCTTCCCCTTCCTATCTATCCAAATCCTGCTCGTCTTGCAAGACCCAGCTCCTCTGAGGCCTCTTTGATAAATGGCACAGTCAAGTGGAGTGAGATACAATAGAAAGGATGCTAATTTGAAATCAGAGAACCTGGACTCTTTTCTGGATCCCACTTATTACTTGTATGACCTTGGCCACATCCTCTCTGGGACTCAGTTTGTTCAGTCGTTTCTCAGTTGGGCTTGACTCTTCATGACCCCATTTGGGGTTTTCTTGGTAAAGATACTAGATTCACTTGCCATTTCCTTCTCTAGCTCAAAGTGGCAGATGAAGAAACTGAGGCAAACAAGGGAGTTGGTTTACTTATAGATAAAATGAAAGAGTTGGACTCGATGACCTCCAATGGCTCTTCAGCTCTAAGTTTATAAACTGATGAGCATATTTAATCTTTCCTTAATCCTTTTTTTTAAACCTTGACCTTCTGTCTTATGATCAATACTGTGTATTGGTTCCAAGGAGGAAGATCGGTAAGGGCTCGGCAATGGGGGTTAAGTGACTTGCCCAGGGTCATGGAGCTAGGAAGTGTCTGAGGCCAGATTTAAATCCAGGACCTCCCCTCTCTAGACTTGGCTCTCAATCCACTGAGCCATCCAGCTGTCCCACTCTTTCCTTAATCTTCCATAATTTCCATAATCTTTCCTTAAGGATGCACAATGGGTGATAGAGGGTAGAATCAATGGTCAAGGATCCTGGATTCTAGTGCCCTTTCTGTTCCTGGCATCCAAGTAGGGCAGGGGAGGCTTGGGATCATGAAGACCTACATTCAAAACCAGGCTTGGACATGTATTAGCTTTGCTACCAAGAGCAAATCATTTAACCTCAATTTCCATCATTTCCCTTTCCTGAACTTCATTCTCCTTATCCGTCACACTAGCTAGTTTACCTCCTAGAAATGTTTTGAATAAAACACTTTGTAAATCTTGAAGCTCTCTATTTGTAAAAGTGAGCTATTAGAGTCCTGAGAAGCCTGGTATGAGTGAATGGAAAACTTAACTGGATTCATACAAATGCCTTCTAGTTGCAGAGAAGGCCCTGAGGAAAGCATCTGATTTTTGGATGAAATCCATGTGCCTGGAAGACTTGTTTCTTTGCTCTGGTCTCGGTATTATTGATAGTGCACTACTGGGCTACGTTAACCTTTTGAGTATCCCTCGAACACCGGCGTACACAGGCACATTGGAGCTGGTGACATGGAACAGAGACGTGTCAGTGGTTGATTAATACAAATCCTTCTGGACGATGATTACAATTCATGAAATCACTCTGCACGGACCTCCTGGACCACATTGCCAGTGAGGAGGGGGATGGGTTTAATCGCTGCCTTTGCCATGGGAGTTAAAAAATAATTTTCTAAGAGGAGGGTGTTTTTAGTAGCGTTTAAGCATCACTGGGGAGTGGAGTCCTGAAGGAAGGTTGCATGATGAATATGGCCTCACCCAGTATGCTGCGCTCTGTACTGAGATGGCCAGATGGTCCAAACAAACATTTCTTTTCCCCTGCAGCATTCTGAATGCTGTGAGCCAGGGAGAAAGGCTTTCTGGTTATTATACTGATGGAGTCACAATACTTTTGAATAACTGGTTCACATATTAAAGGGTTTAGGAACATTTTTTCTTTTCTTTTTTTTGGTGGAGCCAACAGTAAATTATTTGGAGGTTTTAAGAGCCCTGAATTTTGAGGTAGGATAGCAACTTTTAGCTGAAGGCGGAATGAGAGTTAGACATTTAGGATTCTGGCTGACCTATTTGTCCTTGTGTTTCAGAGGAGCATGAGGTGGGAATCATCTCCTCATGCCACCACCTTTAAAGACCTTGTTTCTAGACCAGCCAGCTGTGATCGCTTATCTTGTATATTAATGTAACCTCGGGGGGAAAAGTTTAAATTAATCAATGCATCCAATCAGCAAACATTTTAATGTACCTTCTGTGTATAGAACGTTGTATTAAGTGCCTGAGTAGGCAGAAAATTTAGATATGACACATATATGCGGGATTTCTGGCATGCTCTATACCTAGGGCACAATGGCTTGAATAAATAAGGCCAATGAGGCATGAATTTATTGAGATGATACCAGTTACATGTAAGAAAAGGCCATTTACTTTAGATAAAACAAAACAACTCAGATATTATCTCACATCTATCAAATTGGCTAAAATGATAGAAAGGCAAAATAATAAATGGAGGGGATATAGAAAAAATAGGGACACTAGTACCATGTTGGTGGAACTGTGAGCTGATCCAACCATTTTTGAGAACAATCTGGAGTTATGTTAAAAGAATTACCAAATTGTGTATACCTTTGGATCCAGCAACACCAATATTAGATTTATTTCCTAAAGTGGCCAGGGAAAAAAGGAAAAGAACTTATCTGTTCTAAAATATTTATAGTTTTCTTTGTGGTGATAAATAACTGGAAATTGGGGAATGGCTAAACAAGTTGTGGCATATGATTGTGATGGAATACTACTACATCATAAGAAATGACAAATAGGCTCATTTTGGAAAAACATGGGAAGAGGAAAGCATCTTGAGGTAGAGACAGACAGGAGGCAGTATGTTCAAGGCAATTCAGACCTCAACCCTACCTCAATCTTTAAAATCTGGTGAAGACATTATTTATTTCTTTTTTTTCCTCATTACTCTCTCTTTCATTCCTTTCCCTCTCTCTCTCTCCCCCTCCCTCCCTCCCTCCCTCCCTCTCTCTCTCTCTCTCTCTCTCTCTCTCTCTCTCTCTCTCTCTCTCTCTCTCTCTCTCCCTCCTCTGCCCCCTTCTCTTTCTGTCTCAATATATCTCAATCTTTACCTACATAGTAGATGGAATATAATCTCAGAAGGGAAGGCTCTAGAAACTGGGGGATTGGGAAAAGTCTCTTGAAGAAGGTGGGGATTGATCTGAATATTTAAAGAATCCAGAATTAGGAAAGTGGCTTTGTGAGGTGGAAAGAAGGTGGAAAGGTATGATGTCGAAATGCCAAGATTTACAACAGATTGGATATGTGAGGAGGGGAGTCAAGGATTGCAGATGTGAGCCTGGGTGGCTGATAGAATGTAGTGTCTTTGACAGTAATTGTTGGAAAGAGAGAAGAGAGTCTGTGGGGAAAGGTAATGAATTCTGTCATTGACAGACAAGCAAGTTCAACAGCCCTGGGACTAGAAACCTTAGGCCTTCCCAACACTACCTTTCTTGCTTATATCCCAGCTCCTACAGTCTTCATCCAGGTGAGAAATCCTAATGGAGCAGCAACCTATGCAGATACTATAGCCTTCATCCCTTCATCAATCAGAGTTGCCTAAGGCCCAGAAAAAAAGGTCTCATCGTCAAAATCGTTGGCACTGTCAAATGACATAACATCGAAAGTAGACATGATTTTATAAATGAAAACGACACTGAAGAAGATGCATTACTATATGTTTTGCTACTATATCCTAAGGGATACTGGGCTTTTTGATTTCCTTTGCACCTCTTATACCTGTTATCTCCCCTTATCAGTGTAGCCTGTATAAGCAATGGAAGGCTAAGTGGAGAGAGTCCTGGACCTGGAATCAGGAAGACCTGAGTTCAAATCTGATCTCAGATGTGAGCTATGTAAACCTGGATAACCTATTAACCTTCTATTTGCCTGGGGAAGGAAATGACAAACCACTTTAGTATCTTTAACAAGGAAACCCTATATGGGGACATGAAGGGTTGTATATAACTGAACTGAACAACAATATATAAGCAATGAAGATCCTTATCTCAAATTTTCACTGTCACACACGAGTCCCAGGTCATGGAGCAGGAGTACATCTTCCCCTTACATTTCTAGGGGCACCTCTGAAAAGTTTGGAATAATTCTTTAATATCAATGACTTAACAGTTCTTCACTGCTGTGCTTTCCCCTTTATCAGTTGAAAATCATTTTAGTTAGACAGTCTTAAGTAGCATTTAGAAGGGGTTATTTACTAAAATTAATACAAAACATCTGTCTAAAAGTCTGTACTTTCATCTCTCATAAATATACATCCTTTGCTGGTCACAATGCAATAAAAATTATATTAAATAAAAGGTTGATAAGAAAGTAATAAGAAGACCAAATAACTTAATCTTAAAGAGATGATAGAACAAATATTTAAACAATAGATAATTTCATGAAAATGATGAAAATAATGAGATAGCATACAAAAATTTGGGGAGGCAGTCAAAACAGTCTTTAAAGGAAAATATCTCTAAGTATTTAGAGATATTAAAAAGAGCAAGAATAAATGAATGAATTAGGAATACAACTAAAATGCTAAAAACAATAAATTTAAAAATCTCAATTCAATACAAATATGGAAATCTTAAAAATCAAGCAAGAGATGAACAAAATTGGAAATTACAAAAAAGATTGAATCACTAGAAGCTACTAGAAACTACTAGAAGTTGTGTCTTAGGAACACAATAACAATAATAAAATAGACAACCTTTTCACTAAATTGATTAGAAAGAAAAAACCAAATTACTAGTATCAAAAATGAAAAAGAATTTACAACTAATATGGGAAGAAAAGGATATTACTAGAAGCTATTTGCCCAATCAAATACCAACAAAACTGACAACTTAGTTGAAACAAATTAATACTTACAAAAATATAAAACATCAAGACTAACAGAACCAGATGTAGAGAACTAAGGAAACCAATTTTTGAGGGAGATTTTAAATTTTAAATTCAGAATTTAAGCAACCTAATTCCAGAAGTTTATAAGTCAACTTTTAGGGAAAACCTTTAGAACCAAATGAATTCAAAAATGAATTTTATCAGATATTCAAAGTACAATTAATTACAATATTAAATAAACTATTTTCAAAAATAGTAAAAGAAGGCATCCTAAGGCATCTACGTGACTCAGGGTATAGAGAGCTAGGCATGGAAACAGGAGTCCTTAACCCAGTCCTTACTGTTCTTCCACCTTGGAACTGATAATTAGTATCAATTCTAAGACAGAAAGTAAGGTTGTTTTTTTTTTAAAGAAGGGATCCTACAAAAGTCATTCTTTGCATAGATATAGTCTTAAAATATAAACCATGGAAAGTTAAAATAGAAAAAAGAAAATTGTAGATGAATGTCCCTAATGAACATTGATGCAAATATTTTAATTAAAATGCTAGCAAAGAGGCCAAAGCAAAATATCACAAAGAATTTACCATATAACTGGGTAGTATTTATACAAGGAATATAGGGTTGATTAGTTTAATATAATAATATAATAAAAATATAAACTTAATTAACCATATTATTAACAAAATGAACACTATTAAAAATGATGATACTACCTAAATTAACTGGAAAAAATCTTTTCAGAAAGTTTTTCTGATAAAGGTCTTGGAATCCAAACTATATAAAAATTGATTCAAATTTATAACAAGAGACATTCTCTAATTGATGCATTGTTTCCTTAGCTCGATAAAGAAAAAAAGAGATGGGATATGATAGTTATCTTCAAATATTTGGAGGACTGTTATATGGGTGAAAGATTACATTTGTTCTGCTTAGGTCCAGAAAGTTTAACTAGGAGCAAAGGGTAGAAACTGCAGAATGGTAAATTTACCCTGTAGAGAAGGAAAACAATCTGACAGAGCTATCCCAAAGTAGAAGAGGCTACCTTGGGAGGCAGTGCATTCCCCATCACTAGAATTCTTTAAGTAGATGTTGAATGGTGACTTGTCAGGGATATTGCAGAAAAGAGTCTTTCATTTAGAAACATTTTACCTAATTATGAAGGATTCTCTTTTTAAAAAATCAAATAACCAATGGTTTATCTATTTTATTTTTTTAAAGTTCCTTCCAGGTCTAAGTTCCCCACTGCATCTGCTTCAGCCACCTTTATGGCTATTGGAACAAATTGTTCTCATCTGCCCATTCTGCCAGAGGAAGTCTTCATATGGTTGGGATGGATGTTCTCCTAACTCACCGATGAGTTTGAGGTCTGGTGGTTACTCTCAAACTTGTTTAGTCATCTCCCAAGACAGTTTTCCTGGGATGCCTGCTACACATGCTACTGCTTCTTGGTTCCATAGGTGAGAGCTGGGTGTCAAGTTCAAAAGAACCCTAAAAAGATCTCAGTAAACCCTCATACCAGAAGTGTTAGGCTGGGGTTATAGAAGCAGTGAGTAACAGAACTGAAATTCAAACCCAAGTACTTTGACATTTAATGGTTATTCCACTACTACATATGAAATATTTGTGATTTCTTACACCTAAAACAGACTTTGGAGTATGAGGATATGCTTTCTGCTGAACAGTTCTTTGAATTCAGCTTTTCTGAGGAATTAATAAATTAATTAATTTTGGAATTAATGGAAAGTATAGTGTGCTTAGTGGATAAAGTGTTGGATTTGTAAGATCTAGGTTCATGCCCAATATTTAACAAATTAAGTGACTACCAGAAAGTCATCAATCCTTTCTGTCTCATTTTCCTCATTTGTAAGAGAGAGATAAGGTCTCAACTAATGCAAGTAATGAATCTCTTGAAGTGGTCACATTATTTGAATTTGGGCTGCATATTTCCATTAAGTTGGAATCAATTATTCTATTTTACATAATAACTTCTAATAGTATAATTTTAATACAGACATCTACTTCAGTGGGACTTGTTATTTTTGCAAATGGGATTCTAGTTGAAATAACTCGAGGGACCTATAGTCCCCACCTCATAGGGTTGTTGTGAAGCTCCAATGAGACATTTAGATGTATTTACATGCTTTACATACTTTAAAGCATATGTAAAGGTCAGTGAAAGGGGTGTATGGAGTGTTCAGGGAGGATTAACATCTCTCGTGTGAGGGCTCATCCACCTTTGCTGTCCACCTGTTACTGTGACTCCAAGAAGCTAGAGCACGTGCAGTGGTCCTCCCCCAGGAGAACCGTCTGGGCAGATAAGCTAAAGCAAAGCCTCAAATCCATCAGTAAGTTAGGGGAATGTCTCCTGTAAGTATGTGAGGACTTCCCTCAGTGTAATGCGTGGATGAGAATAATTCATTCCAATGGCCATGAAGACAGCTGAAACGGCTCTGTGGAGCACTTGGAGCTTGGTCAGACATTTAGAAGGCTCAAGATCATCCACTGCATCCTGGGCCATCACCAGTCATCCTGACTTTTGTCTTGCAACTGGACATCAATGGCTGTAGAAGAGAGAATGAGGCTGATGACTTTGTGCAACTCTAGTGCACTGAAATCCAATTTCTGCGCAAGTCAAGACATCACTCCATGATGCCACTGGTCCTTTTAAAAAATGAAAGATGACCACCACCAACAAAGATTATTTATTGTTAAAGGGCAGATGTTCTTATTGTGGTCATGCACAAGTTATTGTCAATCTAGAAATTATATTTGCTAAATTTGTTTCATGGTTTAGCATCCTAGCATGAGTGCTTTTTTTTTTTTATTAGTCCAAGACTCTGCTCACAGAACAAAGGTGTTTTTAAGGAAAATAGTCCATGAGGGAAAAAAGAGAAAACTTTTTGATAAAGGATTTTGTGGTTTGGAAAAACATGTTTATAATTTCAACATTTTAAAGAAACAGAAGTCATTACTGTGTTCCTTCATGCAGGCATCCAGTGGGGTTTACTTGTAACAATGCCAGCCAAGAAGATAAGGTATTTGCAGAAATAATAGGACGGTCTAAGCGAACCATGGAATTAAGGTCACTAAGGCATCTCCTGTTTCTACACTCACATGCTAATGGAGGAATTTTATGGGGTTTGTTTAATTGAAACAATGATATTGGAAAACACTGCAAAACAGCTGTTTAGACTTACGTTCTGCATAGCTTTAGAGAGAGAGTCTCTGTGAATTCATTTATTTTAAAAAGTATTGGAAAACTAGTCTGGTATAGTCTGAAGTCTAGAACAGAATAGGTAGCTACTTAAAACATACAATGCAATATATTTGCTTGTAGTCTTGTCATTTTGATGGAGAAGGCTTTAAACAAAAATTGATAGGAAAGGACAAAACTGCCCACATGTATGAGCTGACCAGATAGCAAAGATAAAAGCAGATACAGTTTTAAAAGAATGACATAAGAAAGGATCAGATAATATGAAAGGCATTCATGGCCTAAGAAATCTGTACACATCGTTAGACTGTAAGCTCCTCTTTAGATTACAAACTTCTTGAGGGAAGGAATTATCTTCTGCCTCTTTTTATATCCCCAGCACTTAGCATAGTTCCTGGCAAGTAGGTATTTTATCAATGCTTACTGATTGATTGAAATGGGTAAAGTCTATGGGTAGAAAGGGTTCTTGGCTAATGATGGGGGAACTGAATATTTCCTCTTTTTGCCAATGGCTTCCCCCTGAGCATGACTTTTTCTTTGAACATACTTTTAAGGGAAAGAATTTCCCTTTCAGATTTACTGAAGGAAGAACAAATGGGAAAGGGGAAAGGCTTGTTATGATTACTTCAGAAAGGTTAATTCCCAGTTTATTTACAAACCAACCTTTTCCTCATCAATTCTGCTAAGTTCATTGTGCCTTGAACTTGTTCACATCCACATTATATTTCTCTGCTTTTGGAAGCTACACAAATGATAATTCATAATGTCTCCCTTTTGTGTAGCTCTGAGCCCCCAGAAAAAGTTCTTGTAGTACTGATAAATCTGTATCTCTTTCTCCTAGATAGTTTACCTCCTTTTATCTCTTCTGCCAATATTTGAATAAAGACACACAGATATATCGGTAGTGTAATGATTAACTGCTTTATCTTAGAAGGAAAAAATGAAACCAAAAAAATAAAAATAAAACAGGGATTAGGAAACTAATATTTTTATCTCTCAATAGAGAATGAATTGGAATAAAGGATAGGAAAGTTGAATTGATCAATTTTGTTCCCAGTCTGTCCCATGAAACTTCTATATAGTAAACTATAGTCCTAGTCTTCTTAAAATAGATGTGAAATATGCAAATTTAGATACCAGAATAATTTTATAATAAAAAAATTTTACAGGCTATTTGTGCCTGACCTGTGCTAGAGCTTTCCGAGCTTCTACTGATCAGCTACAGCTGGACACATTGTACATTGATCTCAACATAGAGAGGTCATTTGGGTCCTTGTTTGAGTACAAAAGATAACAAGCAGCATTTTGACTTTTCATTCTCCTGCCAGTTTTCTCACGTAATGGTGAAGTTGGTAGCAGAACTTGGGACCCTGGCCCATTCATCTGTCTCTTGACCTCATTCTAGCCTAGGTAGTTGCCCCATCTGACATGTTTGCTTCTGAATCTAAACCTTTCTTCACTCTTTCAGATCATACCTCTTTTGCAAGATTTCTTGTTCTCCTTCCCTTTGGATTGGATAGAAACTAACATTTCAGCAATCGTTTTACAACCCTCTTGGTGCTCAAGAAGACCAATTCTGGAGAATTCATGCCCTCTAGCATATATAGGTCTCCATGAACATCCTTATACAAAAATAGGATTAAAAACAATTCTTTTTAATTGAAGGAAGTATGTTCAAATTCAGCAATCATCAAGACTTGGTGAACGGGATTCAAAACTGGAATTTATCTTTTGAAAGTACCATATTTGAAACAAGAAAGGTCTGGAATTAGGATAAAAATAGAAATATATATTACACAGTCAAGAAGACTAGAGGATCATGGCTTTAAACCTAGTAGGGATCCAATATCTCCTTTTGATTTATTTGCAATGAACATGCCATTGGTGCATAAAATACCATCGTCACTTATCAAAGATATTCCATCCAATAGAATTCTCTCTTTTAATAAAATGTAGTTAAAACAGACCAATATGTTTAACATATGACAATGTATGTTTTATTCTTCACCTATGGTCCAGCATCTCTTTGCCTGGAGTAGAGAGCTTCGCTTTCACTATGTGTCTTCTTCATTTTTTTAATCTTTATCTTTCATCTTGGAATCGTTAGGTAGAAAAGCAGTAAAAGCTAGGTTTTGGGGGTTAAGTGACTTGCCCAGGGTCATACAACTAGGAAGTGTCTGGAGCTAACCCAGAATTACCCATCTCAAGACCCAAGTCATCTAGCTGTTTTCTTGTCTTCTTCATTCTTTTTTTATAATTTAATTAATTAATTAATTAAGAATATTTTTCCATGGTTATATGATTCATATTCTTTCCCTCCCCCCCTCCCCCAGTAGCCTATGTCTTCTTCATTCTTAATTGGTTATTACAATGATCAGAGTTTTTTTTTTCAACTTTATCTCCCTTGACTTCCTTGTGTTCATTGTATAAAATGTTCTTTTGGCTATGTTTACTTTATTTTGAATCACTTCTTATAAAATTTCCTCTCTGAATCCTTCTAATTTTTAATGGCAAATAATGAATATTCTGTACACATACACAATTTATTCAGTAATTCTTTAGTTTTTTAATATCTATTTAATTTTTAGTTTTTAATAACATTTTTTTTTCACATATGGGCCCTTTTTACTTGACTTTGACCTCATTAGGGTATATGCCCAGTAGTATAATCATTGAGTCAAGGTTAGGGGTGTCAGATTAAAATGGACACAGGGACCACTAAACTATACATAAGGATCCCTGTGAACTGCATTTTAACTTAATTAAAAATATTATATCTATGTTTTTATTGTATTTTACTTATTTCATTGCATATTCTCCAATTATATTTTAATTTGGTTCAGTTCACACTAAGGAGTGTTGTAGGTTGCATGTGACCCACGAGGCTTTGTGTTTGACACCTCTGGTAAAGGGAATGTATAGTTTAGTGACTTTTCTATTAAAATTTCAAATGTTTCCCAGAACAGGTGGACTATTCCCCTGCATGAAAAATAATAATAGTATTTTATTGTTCTTGTGTTCCTATATTCTCTCCAACATTGGTTATTTTTATCTTTTATCATTCTTGTCAATCTCAGTGTTGTTTTAAGTTGTCATTATTTCATTAATGACATGGAATCTTCTTCCATATGGTTGTTGATAGCGTGTGCTTTTTCTTTTAAATACTTTTCCTCTCATATTTTTTGATATGATCACCTATCTGTTGGCAATCTCTTTATTCTGCACTGGAAAGAAGGGTAGAAAATATTTGGGTGAGGGTCAATGGAGGGATAAACAGGACTGATATTGTGGAATAAATATACTATAGAATATTTGAGTTTAAGAAATAGGTCATATCAGAAAATGTCACAAAATGATTATTAAAAATTATATTATTATATAATTGGAAGAAATAGAAAAAATATAGATTGTTCAAAGTATTTCAGAGCTTGGGTTGCTTTTAAATTCTGAAGCTGTCATGATAAATGAAAATTTAAGTAAAAAAAAAAGAAATAGATTAATGGGTAACTTCAATTATCCAGATATCTGCTCTATCTCTCTGCCCTAAGCAGAACAATTGATTAATTCTCAAGTTGACTTTAGAGTAATTTCATTCCTCAAAGGGTAATAACTATTCTAGAATCAGTCATGTCCAATATGGAGGAGTTAGTTGCTGAAAGAAAAATGATGAGAATCTTGGTAGGAAGTGATTATCTTAAGGTTGTGATAGATAAGGAAGAAGGTAAGCACCCACTATTTTGAGGAGTTATAGTTCAAAACATTAGGAGAAAAGATTGCAAGGAATGTGTGGCTTAAAATTCCTTAGAGGAAAGCATCCCAGGAGAGACAGGAAGCCCTTGAGAACAAAATTCTATTTTGAAAAACAAGAAATTTTAGTGAAAGAGAAAAAGACCATTTCTTGAAAAAAGTAGATATAATAAAAAGGCACACAAAAGAGGGAAGAAAAGTCAGATAACAGAGGGTAAGTATAGAATGGCATGGCTTTACAATGTCAAGATTTTCATAGTTCAGAACAAGCTGAGGCTTGGAAATAATGCTAAGGATAATGAGAAGCTAAATTGGAGGCCAGAGTGAATTTTAAAAAAAGAATGAAATTGCTAGTAGGGGAGAAAGGGATGATGTCAATAGTTAACAGTAAGAGAACAGAACTACTGTATTTAATTTTGTTTTTTTCTTTTCTCTTCTAAGGGGAATGATATTTAGATTGGGATAAATAGAACAAAAATGTAATGAGATGAAAATGAAACCTAAGTGAAGCAAAAGAGAACCTAGCTGCCCAGTGACATCA
The DNA here is from genome assembly GCF_027887165.1 of Monodelphis domestica. Classification (NCBI taxonomy): domain Eukaryota; kingdom Metazoa; phylum Chordata; class Mammalia; order Didelphimorphia; family Didelphidae; genus Monodelphis; species Monodelphis domestica. Next base: position 190,852,610 of record NC_077228.1, on the reverse strand, counting down.
AGCCATAAAACTCAGAGCAAGGACATTTTAGAGCACTTGAAATGGTACATGTAATTACTAGGTGGCATGGTGGATAGAGTGCTGGACCTATTAGGTTATGATAAAATTGCTGAGCTGCTTGCTGTCAGTGATCTCGAAAAATGATAGAGGAAGAGAATTGCTGCAAGATGAGGGAGGAAAATATTGTCTTTATTTTCAAAGAAAGGAAGAGGAGATTTTGCCAAATATAGGTTGATCAGTCCAATTTCTGTTCTTAGAGAAATTCAAAATGTCTTATTAAAGGAATGACTTGTGAGCATTTATAAAGAGAAGATTTTTCATTAAGAGTTAGCATGGCTTCATCAAGAACAAGTCATGTCAGATTAACCTTATTTTCCCTTTTGCTAAGGTTATTGGACAGGGTTACTGGCAGATAAAAGGAAATGCCACAAACATAATATGTTCCTAGACCTCAGCAAAGCACTTGCCAGTATCTCTTATGGCATCCTTGTAGATGGAATGCAACTGAGAGCTAGATAATTCTAGTTAGCTGGATTCAGAACTGGTTGAATAATAATCACAAAGAATAGTCTTTGATGGATTGATGTCCATGTGGAAGAGCTCTCTAGTGGAGTGCATCAGAGGTTTGTCCTTGGCTTGGTAGTCTTCAACATTTTTGTCAATAAGTGAAAGCAGATACAATATTATTACCAAAAGTGAAAAGACAGGAAAGAAAAGCTGGAATACTGGATGAGAGGAATCAGGAATCCCTGAGTTCAAATCTTGCCTTAGATGCTTACTAGCTGTGCAGTCCTGGGAAAGTCACTCTGCCTTTGTTTGTCTCATTTTCCTTATGCATTAAAGTAGGAATAATAATACCATATTCTTAGGGTTGTGAAGATAAAATGGGATACTGTTTGTAAAATACTCTGAAAACTTTAAAGGGTTACCTTAATGCTGCTGCTGCAATGTAAATTTGCGAGTTTTTTCTTAATTAAAAATCAATTGTGCAAACACAGGATGGGATTTAGTGACTGTCTAGTAGTTCATATGAAAAAGATCTTATTTTTGGTGGATTTTAAGCTCAATGAAAGGCAATCAAGGATGCTCCCTCTCCATGATGCCATTTAATATAGCTCTAGAAATTCCAGCAATAGTAACGTATCAAGAGAAAAAATTAGTCACAAATGAAAATTTTTTTTCACAATTTGCAGCTGATGGTCTGATGATGGTTTACAAAGAAAATTTTAGGGAATCAGTGAAAAACTGAGACAATAGCATCAGCAAAGTTGAAGGCTATTAAATAGATGTTAGAGTCTAAAGGGAGGAGAAGAACCCCAAAGGCTCAGGACAGGGGCCAAGGGTCCCTTAGGTAGGAGCAAGAAATGAAAGACCAGAGAGATTAGAACCTTTTGAGGTCAGAAGGACTGCAGAGCTGGTAACTACTGCCAGTCAAGTTTATTGAATAGGGGAAGGGTTTATAAAGGGAAAAAACCACAGGAATGAAGGAGTGGGGGGTGCATGAGTATATGAAGGGTTCAGCAAGTTCATGGTTTTAAATGGGTACAAAAACATATTCTTTCTCAAGATTGTTTTTCCAGCCATCTGTGCCACTTCCTAAGATATTTACTACTAAGATAGTCTACTGGGATAGGGGAGATATTCACATTCCAATCTTTGTCCTTAGACCTGGAATATTATTTCCAAAGTTTGGATCTTTGTCTAATTTCTTAGACCCCAGGCTTGGTTAGTCTCTGGCAAATAGATCCACAAATTAACCATATATTAATATGATGATAAAATTTAGGAAGCTATAATTGAAAAGGATGACAAGTCAAAATAACTACCAAAAAATAAAATATCTGGGAGTCAGTGTATCAAAGCATACTCAATGCTTCTATAGATTCTATTATAAAATACTCTTTAAAGAAACAAAGAACAACTTAAATAGTTGGAAGAATATTCATTGTGCATGGCCAGGCCTTGTCAATATAAAAATATTTAGAGCAGTGTCAAAGTCAATTTACAGATTTAGCATTATGTCAATCAATGTAGTGAAGGGATATTTTAGAGAACTAGATGAAATAATAACAAAAGACATTTGTAGGAACAAAAGATCTAGAATACCAAAGGAAATAATGTAAAAAAGGTAAGATCTTTTCAGAATTATGCTATAAAGCAATAATCACCAAAAAAAATGGTATTTGTTTAATAAAAACAGAAAAGTCGACTAATGGAAAAGACTAGACTAACCCAGAAAAAATCAGAAATAATCAAACTCAATAACTCAGTAACCTCATGTTTAATGAACCTAAAAACAGGAATTAACTAGGAAAGATTCATCTATTTGATAAGAATTTTGTGGGAAATTAGAAATCATTTCTGTAGAAATTAGGCTTTATGTCATTATCTTATGACATATTCCACAAAAAATTAAAAACAATCACCACAGAACACCATTCCTTATAGCACAATAGTATTCTATCACAAACATATATCACAATTAGTTCAGCCATTTCCCAGTTGAGGGACATCTTTTTAGTTTCAAATTCTTTGACACCACAAATAGAGCACTTATAAATATTTTTGTACAAAGAGTCCTTTCCCATTTTTTTCTCTCTTTGGGATACAGACCTAGTAGTGGTATTTGCTTGATCAAAGGGTATACATTCTTTTTTTTTTAATTTTTAAATTTTTTTATTTAAACCCTTACCTTCCATGTTGGAGTCAATACTGTGTATTGACATATTGACTCCAAGGCCGGAGAGTGGTAAGGGCTAGGCAATGGGGGTCAAGTGACTTGCCCAGGGTCACACAGCTAGGAAGTGGCTGAGGCCAGATTTGAACCTAGGACCTCCCGTCTCTAAGCCTGGTTCTCAATTCACTGAGCTACCCAGCTGCCCTCAGGTATACATTCTTTTATAGACCTTTGGGCATAATTCCAAATTGCCCTCTAGAATGGTTGGATCAATTCACCATTCTGATAGCAATGCATTATTGTCTCAATTTTGCCACATCCTCTCCAACATTTATCCTTTACTGCCATATTGGCCAATCTGATAAATGTAAGTTGGTACCTCAGAATTGGTTTAATTTGTATTTTTCTAATCAAGAGGGATTTAGAACATTTTTTCATATGATTATTGCTAGCTTTGATTTCTTAATCTGAAAACTTCCTATTCATATCCTTTGACCACATATCAATTGGGGGAATGACTCTTATACATTTATAAATTGACTTAGTTCTTTATATATTTGAGAAATGAGATCTTTATCAGAGAAATTTGTTATAAATTTTTGTCCCAGTTTGTTGTACAAAACTTTCTTAATTTAATATAATAAAATTATTTATTTTATATTTTATAATGTCCTCTATCTTTTATTTAGTCATAAATTCTTCCCTTTTTCATAGATCTAACAGATAAAATATTTTATGTTCCCCTAATTTACTTATATCACTCTTTATGTTTCAATCATATACCCATTTTGACCTTATGTTGGAATAGGGTGTGAGATATTGATCTAACCCTAATTTTTGCCATACTCATTTCTAATTTTCTGAGCAATTTTTTTAATCAAGTACTGAGTTTTTATCCCCAAAGCTGGGATCTCTGGGTTTGTAAAACATTAGATTGCTAAGGTCACTTACCCCTAATCTATTCCATTGATCCACACTTCTATTTCTTAGCCAGTACAGATCTGGTATCACTAGGCCACCATTCTTTATGGTTTTTTTCCCCACGAATTCCCTTGATATTCTTGATATTTTGTTCTTCCAGATGAATCTTGTCATTATTTTTTTAGTTCTATAAAATAGCTTTTTTTGTAGTTTAGTAGGTATGGCACTGAATAAGTAAATAAATTTAAGTAGGATTGTCCTTTTTATTATATTTGCTCAGCCTACTCATGATAAATTACTGCTTTTCCAATTGTTTAGATCTAACTTTATTTGTGTGAAAAATGTATCGTAATTGTGTTCATGTAATTCCTATGTTTGCCTTGTCAAATAGATTCATAAGTAGTTTATAGTGTCTAGAGCGGGGGTCCCCAAACTATGGCCTGTGGGACAGATGTGGCCCTCTGAGGCCATTTATCTGGCCCCCACCGCACTTCCGGAAGGGGCACCTCTTTCATAGGTGGTCAGTTAGAGGAGCACTGTATGTGGAGGTGCTGCAAAGTGAGACATCACTCACGTACAGTACTACTTCCGGTGACATAATCCTTTGCTTGGCACCTTAGAACATGGCTCAGCACAAAGGATTATGTGGCTGCACAATGGAAGACATCAGCATGGTGAGTGACTATCTGGGGGAGGGGATTCTGCACTAGGTATACTGCTGCCTGGTAGAGTGGTGGCGGTGATGGGCCTGTGCAAGATGTGACAGGCCCACCACAGCCAGAGCTACAGCCTCTGCTATCCCAGAGAGCAGTATACAGATTTGTTCATAGTTTTTTTTATAGTCTAACCCTCCAATGATCTGAAAGACAGTGACCTGTCCCACTGAGTAAAAAGTTTGGGACCCCTGGTCTAAAGTGATTTTGAATGGAATTCTCTTTCTAACTCTTACTACTGAGCATTATTGGAAATATATAGAAATACTGATGATTTTTGTGGGTTTATTTTACATCCTGCAACTTTGCTAACATTATTATTTCAACTAATTTTCCGTTGATTTTCTAGGATTCTTTAAATATATCATCATATCATCTGCAAAGAGTGATAATTTAGTTTCCTTATTGCATACTTTAATTCCTTTGATATCTTTTTATTCTCTAATAACTAAGTTAGCATCTTTAGTATAATATTAAATAATAGTGGTAATAATGTACTTCCTTGTTTCACTCCTGATCTTATTGGAAAAGCTTCTAACATCCCCCAAATCTATACAATTTCAATATCCTTCTTCTTAGTTTCCTTGCTTTAAGTATTTCTCCATTCCAGTTCATAATCCATTCAACTACTAAAATAATCTTCCTAAAATGTAAATTTGGCCATGCCACCCTCAGTCCCAAATCTAGGCAATCCCTGTCATTCCAGAATCAAATATAAAATCTGTTAATTTTTAAATATCTTCACAACTTGGACTCTTCCTATTTTTTCAGTGTTTTTACATTTTACTTGCCTGGCACCCCATCTTCTGATTCTGTGCCTTTTTCCTCTCCCTTCTGCTTAGGATACACTCCCTCATGACCTCTATCTCATAGATTCTCTTGGGTAGCTAGGTAGCATAGTGGAAGTGCTGGGTCTGGAGTCAGGAAGACGCATTTTCCTGATTTCAAGTTCAACCTCAGACACTTACTAGCTGTGTGACCCTGGGCAAGTCACTTAACTGTAAAGTTAAAATTAAATCTTAGTAATAATATTCTACTTTAAGAGATTTATTAATGACCATTAGAAATCAAGGAATAAAGAAGATACAAAATAGAGACCACATGCCCATGGCTGGTTAGCCATTTTTTAGCCATCCCCACTCACCACCATCAATGCTGATTCTACATCAGAGAGGAGGAGGCCCCAAAGCCCACACCCTTTATCCTCTGTCTAAAGGAAGTATGCAATGACAGGAAGTCAGTGGGTTCTTGGGATATGTAGTTCTTTTTTAGTGTAACAGATTTTCAATCATACATAACTCATTGTTTTTCTCAGCTCCTCATGGCTTCTCTTCATTCCTTTGAGATTCAGCTCAAATCCTAGGAAAGAGACTTTTCCTGGTCTTCCCCACTGCTGATATTTCTTTTTTGATTATCTCCTATTCACCTTTTATATATCATGTATGTACATAATGATGTCTCCCTGATTAAAATGTGAGTTCCTTGAAGGTAGGGATCAAAATAATTGGCTTTATATTGTGGGTTTTAAAATTAATAATCAATAATTTCATATTATATTTTAAAAGTTTTATTAATAATAACTAGGGCAAAAGAACTGCCTAACTTCAGCCTGGTTGCAGGTCCAAGAGAGGAAGAGGGAGGAGTTACAACCACTTAAATACAATCAGGCAAAACGTGGGGACACAGGAAAAGGGAATTTTGGGAAATAGTAAGGAACTTCTGGGGGATGAAGTCCAAAGGCTCAAAATCTCCATTTATACAGTTTTTACCTCTAGTATTTCACACAGTGCCTATTACATAATAATGTTTGAGTTGACTTGACTTCATCTCTTTTTGTCTCTGTCTGTCTGTATCTGTCTTTCTCTCTCCTAATGCCAATAATAGAGGAAAAAAGGGGGGTAATTATCAGTTTCTTGAAGACAGTCACCATACCACTTATTTTTTCATCTCTCCTAACTCAGAGCACAAACTGTATTCAAAACAGTCTCTTAATAAATATTCTTGGAATAAATGAAAAATAGATGATTGAGAAGGAAGGAGATATACAAGATAGAGAAGGCAAGTGAACAGAGGAAAAAACAAAAAAAGTGAAGAGTGGAGTAAGAGAATAAGAATATAAATGACAATAATTACAGCTGACAATCATATGATTTTAAAAAATCCTACTGAGGGAGAGAATATGAATCACAAAATGTCAAGAAATAATTGTCAAGAATTATTTCTACATGTAATTGAAAAAATTCAGTAAAAAGAAAAAAAAAACATATGAAAATACTATGTATTGGTTCCAAGGCAGAAGAATGGTAAAGGCTAGGCAAAGGGGTTTAAGTGACTTCCCCAGGGACACATAATTAGGAGGTGTCTGAAAGTAGATTTGAACCCAGGACCTCCTGTCTCCCAGGCCTGGTTTTTAATCCACTAAACTGCCTAGCTTCCTTCAATAATATAATTCTTTAAGATTTGCAAAATGCTTTAACTACATTATCTCATTCAATTAAGAACAATGATTAGATCAAAAGAGATGTTGAACTCCAGTTGGAACCACAAAAGTAAATTAAATGGTTGCAAATAATACTGTCTTACAGGCTTTGGTTTGTAAGGTAGCTCTTCAGAGTTTATGTTTTCCTTTAAGTACTATGCCTCCAGTTCTACTCAGGGACTCTTGGTGAAGTGTGCTATCTGAATTATGGCTTTGTAGTTCATTTGGTGAGACTTCTTAAATGGGATAACTGAGAGCTTGAGAACTTACAATCTCATTCATTACAATGTTTGAACACCTCTCCTGTTCACTAAAAGAATAAACTACAGCTCCCTGGTGAGGCAGTGTGGGACGGTGGATAAAGAGGGGACTGGTGTCTCTCATGATAGATGATACGTGACCATGGGCAAACTGCTTGACTTCTCAGTGCTTCAGGTAGCTCTAAAGCTGTACATAATAGATGAGTCACTATATATGAATCTGGATTGGTGGAAAAGTTCCTACACCATCTAAACTGCAGGTCCAGGTCCATCCATCCCACTCAAAGAAAGCAGTCATTTCTGTAAAATTATATTCACTAAATGTTAATGATTTTTTGCCACATTGACACTTGAAAGTTAGAGAAAGGCTTTTGGGGTAAACAGACTTAACTAAGTCGATATTTCAGACACTGAAGAACAGTAAGCAATAAGCTATTATTTATAGAGTACTTATTATTTGCTCAGCACTGTGGGGGATACAGAAATATAAGATCAATTAAAATACAATGATTTAAAATGAAATATGAGATAATTTACTCCAAATGCAAAATAATTAGCTATTCATTCAGAAAAGAATCCCATATTATAAACCCAAGAATCAACCAATTTTTTTAAACTTCATATCATGGGTCTTAGTTCTCCCCAAAGTCATCTAGGCAGGCCCCCTTGATGCCATGCCACTAGGAAAAGTGTCTAGGGGTTCAAGAAATAGCTATTTCCTGGTTTCCCTTTGTTATAAGGAACTTCTTAATGTCATTTATCTTGTTAGAAGCCGAAGTAGCTCATCCATCAAATGTTCAAAATCTATCCAGGTTGGATTGCATATAAATGAAATTAAGAAATTCCTTACAACACCTTCTTGAAAAGTGTAATTAGTGAAGGTTCCTTTTCTGCTTGTGTACTGGAACCTTCTTTACTGTCCCCTGAGGGAGTTTGACTTTAGCCTCAGGTAGCCCAAAGGGCAAGCAGAATGATGAGAGCCTGTGACCTCATTAAGTCACACAAAGCCCTATGAGTCACTCTAGGAATGAAAATGCATATTCCTTAAAAAATACTTTTGATACTATCATTTTCCTGTTGGGAATGCATCAGGAAAAGTCATAATTTTTACAGATGTGGGTCTTTGGGTACTGTTAAGCTTGAACTCTTTTGGGTTAACCGTGGGTGCTTGAATGGTGGGCATTTAAATGAAGGGATATCTTGATCAATTCACTTTTAGGCATTTCACTTTTGTCTTTGTATTATGATCAGTTTGTGGGGAATTTGGCTCATCACTGACAGGCAGCAAGGTATAGCAGATAGAGCCAACCTTAGAACCACAAAGAGTTAAGCCCCTGAGCAAAACATTTAACTTCTTTATGTTCTAGGCAGCTTTTTTTAAGATGGGAGATTGCAGAGAAAGTACTGACTTCCATTGTCAGTTTTTTTTTCCCACTGAAACCCTAAACCAATGAAATGAATAATTCTAGCTCTCTTCTTGTTGTTCTTCCTTCATTTTTTGAAGAGGACCACTGATATCATAGGGTGATGTCTTGACTCAAGCATGAATTGAATTTAAATAAGCAGAGTTGCACAAAGTCATCAGCCTCATTCTCTCTTCCAGAGTCAGTGAAGTCCAGTGGCAGGACAAAAATCAGAGTGAATGATGATGACTCTGGATGCAAGGGATGAATGTGGCCTCCTCAGCGTCTGACCAAGCTCTAAGCTCTCCAGTGCCTGTTTCATGGCCTTTGGAACAAATTGTTCTCATTTGCCCATTCTGCTGAGGGAAGACTTCACACAATTAGGGTAATTCACCAACATGTTTGAAATCTGTTAGTTACTCCAGCCTGGTTCAGAGGTCAATATATACTGAAATAGTCAGAGGAGCCCACATGAACGAGTTAGGACTTGAGTTGGGACCTGAAGAATCCTGCTGTAGCAGGGAAAAGTATTGGAGTTAGAGACAAGAATAATCCATCTGTGGAGATGGTTTGACAGCTTCTTGGAGCCATTGGGTGAAAGATGGACATCAAAGGTGGGTAAGCAGTCTAGAAAACAGCTTGGTAGTTCTTACTCTAGAGGTGCTATTCCTTTGGGAACACCCCTAATCTCTGCTAAAAGGGATAGAGTTACACAAATGATTCAGTTATTGATCATTATCATAATAACTAATGGTTATTATTCCTCTAGCATACATAAACATTAGATGACATCAAATGGAGTTCATTTGGAATGTAGCACCCTACAATTGACAAAACAATTTCCTCACAGGAATTTTGTAAGGGTAGATAATATAAGTATTATTATTCCCATAGTACAGATGAAGACAGTAAAGTTTATAAGGATGAGGCTGTTCATTAAAGATCTATATCTACATCTATATCTTTATCTATATCTATATCTATCTATATATAGCTAGTAAATAGTAGAACCAGGATTCAAACCTGGGCCTCTTGACTAAATCGTCTACTCTAAATCCAATACTTTTCCCTGTTCTGCCAGGATTTTTCAGGTCCCACCTCCTTCATATCCTACCTCCTTCATGTAGCTTCCTCTGACTATTTCAGTATATATTGGCCTCTAATGCTCTGCCTTCCCTTAATAGTCCCCATACCACACAGTTTAAGCCTTGTTTTAAAAAATTTTATAGAATTATAGGACCTTATATCTAGAGCTGGAAGAGACCTTAGAGGTCATCTAGTCCATTGCCTTCATGTTATAGATGAAGAAACTGAAATTAAGTGATTTACCCAAGGTCACACAGGTAATGGAAATTAGAATTCAAATTTAGGTTCTTACTCTAAAAAAGTTCAACACTTTTTCCATTACATTTTAATTTATTTTTTAAGCCCTTACTTTCTGTCTTAGTGTGAATGCTAAGGCAAAAAAGCTGCAAGGGCTAGACAATCCCAGCTATGTGACTTGCCCAGGATCACACAAGTAGGAAATGTCTGAGGCCAGATTTGAACTTAGATTCTCCCATCTCCAGACCTGATGCTCTTCTATTCTAGCCACTGTGCTACTTACCTACTCCTCCCTCACACCTTACTGCAGAGTGGTCCTGCTGGATTATTGCAGGTTGAAAGAATGAGACCACATTGATATTAATGCATACCCATGATGCTTTTACTTGTAGGATATAAAAGGTTGCAGGTAGTCTTTGGCATTCATTTCCTAGGGAGAAGCATGGATCACTGACTTGTCATGATGAAGAGAGGACATGGTTGGGTCCTTAGCTGAGAACAATAAAATATTTCAGTATTAGTGCTTATTTCTCACTTAACAAAAGCAATTGTTGCTAAAGCTGATGCTATTTCAAATGATGATAATAATAACAATAGCATTTTAAGATTTATAAATTACTTTATAACAATCTCATTTTATACTCAAGACTTTTTCCATTACATTTTTATTTATTTTTCAAACCCTTACTTTCTGTCTTAGTAGCAATTCTGGAAGATAGGTACTATTATTTTTTCTATTTCACATCCAAGGAAATAAGGGCAGGCAGAGGACAGGTTACTTGCTTAGGGTCATATATTTACTAAGTGTCTTAGACTGGATTTGAACTCAGACCTTGCTGACTACAGATTTAGCATATGAACTGATAGCATCAATGACTTACCTGTCCTTCATGGCTGTTTTAGGGTTGGGTAAATGAGCTTCACATAATCTAATGTGGAGAAGAGAGAAATTATGAGACAAGAAGCAAAACAAGAAGCTGGAGATTAATCAGCTGTCAATGAAAGGAAGATTCCATTTGGAATGTGCCCGGGAAACTGTTGAAGGCAAGAGCCAACTGCTAACTGTTTTTCTGGGCTTCTTGGCTGATGGTGGTGACTTTGAAGGAAGAAGCTGGGTCTATCTCTGGGACTTGGGGTAATCAAGTTGGAGGTGGCCTGGCTTATTTGAAGGTAGAAGAAGAAGGACAATAGTCCATATAGTTCTTCTGACTTCCTCTGTTTCATGGTAGTGACTGAATTGCCATTTCTCTCAATATCCTCCAACCCAAGACTCACTGTAGATAATAGGGAAACCTCCAACCCTCTTACCTACATCCTCCAGCTTTCCTATTTTCCCCAATAAACCCTTACTTGAGATAAAGAAGAGAAAAGAATATTTCCTCTGAAACATCATAGCTCATCACAAGTGACTTAGAAGGAGGCTGAAGAAGAAGGGGAAGGGAAGAAGAGAGATGCTGAAGAAGAGGCTGGAAGAGGGAGGAAGGGAGATATAGAGGGAGGAGGGTAGGCAAAGGAAGATAACTACCTGATCTATTAGTTATCATTTATCCATCAAATATACCCCCTCCGATATTATCTATTACACTAGCTGCTGTATACCATTCAGGGAATGTTTGTATTCTTTTCTTCTATATTTCAGCTATCATCTTTTCTTCACTTGCTGTGTCCAGTTACAACCTCCAATCAGAACCCAATCTGGGGTCTCTCTACTGGATCTGGAATTTAGGGATAATTTCAGTGTTACTGATGCAAAATGGTTACCTCCAATATGATCAATTTTAGCCCAGTGGATATGCTCAGAGCCTGGGCTCCAAGTGGGTTCTGAGGGAAGTTGTGGAGAATATCCTCAGATGGGGTCATCTGTTCTTCTACCTTACCTGCTGAACTGGTATTATGTGTTAAGAAGAGTAGGAAGCATGAAGATTAAATTTAACTCTCCCCTGATTGTGAAAATGAAATTAATTCATTCTCCCCTGATTGTGAAGATTAAATTGTAACCCCTGACCATTCCAGAAGTAAAATTAGGGGAAAGCACAGGAAGTGACACAAAAGAAAGTGTCTTTAAAAGGGAGTTACAACTTCCTGAGTGGAGTTTTTACTTGGAGTTGAACTTTCTGTGAGAGACAGTTCTTCATTCTTTTGGAGTTGAGCCTGGAGAGAAGAATCTGTTGACTGGACCTGAGACCCTGTTCCTGGTGAGGCTGTTCTTAAATTTCTTCCTTTGGACTGACACATAGTGAGTGAAAAGACTGACTCCTTTCCTGGAGATTTTCTGAAGAAACTAGCCTCAGGGAAGATCTACCTCTTGAGAGAGACTTCCAGGTCCTTGGCTAAAAGGGCTGAGGCCTCTTCAGTTAAGGATTAAACTCCCCTGCCTGCATTGAGTCAGGGGCTGGGAGTAAATTACCTAGTGCTAAGGCTAGATATCTTATCCTATCCTCTCTCTGATTTTCTTGCTTCACTCTTCCTATATTTTGTAAATAAATAGTAAATAAATATCTTTGGAATAAATTAAATTCCTGGTGACCCTATTTTAAATATAATGGTTGGTTGACCCATACAATAACCCTACCAAGAATTTTAGAGATTTTTGAAGTCCATTTTCTAAATTCCCTCTTCCCACCAAATAGCAAGGCAAAATTGATCTAGATTGACATTTAGGCATTGCGGACTGCTTACCAAAATGAAAACCATCAAACTAAGAAGATGGAATTCTTGGGGCAAATAATAGACCAGGGCAGAGTATGAATAGACATAAATAAGGTAAAGGTGGTGGTGGTGGTGTTAAGGGATTGTTACATTGATGAAAAACTTGTGGTAGCCTTGAGATTTTTCAGGAAATGACAGCTGCTTTATCTCAAGATTTCTACCTCTGATAACAGTTTTCATAAACACGAAGAAACATCCAAAAATGTTTTATTAGACAATGGATATTGTGAAGATTGGATCTGGCTCCCCCCTGATTTTAACAATGAAAGTACTTAGCTCTTCCTTGATTGTGAAGATTAAATTGTAATCCCCTGTCTATTTTTAGATTTTAATCCCCAAAGTGTAAACACAATATTTAAATTTGAGTATGGTGATCTACCCATTTTTGATTTTAACCACAAAAAGATGTGAACACCCATTTCATACATTGAGTGGGAGGTCTGTGACCCATGTGTGAAAGAGCGGGAAGTTCTGGAGTGGGGCATTGGCTGTGATTGGTAGATGTACAAATTTAGGGGAAGTGATACAAGAGAAAAAGGTCTTTAAACGTGGAAACAGAGACACACACACTTGAAGGGAGTCACTTGGAGCAAAGACACTTGGAGTGAAGAGAGACACTTGGAGTGAAGAGGGACACTTGGAGTTTGAAAGAGACACTCTTGGAGTGGAGCCTGCTGGAGTTGAGGCTGATAAAAGAATCTGCTGATTGAACTGACAACATGGTGAGTGTATAGGCTGACTTCCTTCTTTGCCCTTTCTGGAGGCATGAGCCTCTGGAAAAGGCCCATCATCTTGAGTCTCCTTTTCCTTGGCTGGGGCCTTAGAATTTCTACATAGCTCAGAGGAAGCCAGAGCTCGCTCTCTCTCTCTCTCTCTCTCTCTCTCTCTCTCTCTCTCTCTCTCTCTCTCTCTCTCCCTTTTCTCTCTTCCTTAATATCTTCCCTCTATTGTAAAAATAAACTACCATAAATTCCATTTTACTTTAGTAATTCATTTTTGGGATTTAGAAATTAAATCCCTGGAGACCAATTAAATATTCAGTCCAACCATGAAACTAACAATATGAAGTGTGCAGTCATTGCTTTCAATGCATTATCCATCCCAGTTTTCTCTACTTGCTGGGTCCAATTGAAGGGTTATCAGCAGTTGAAAGGGTGATAGGCATGCTATGTAGATTTGATCCAAGCCATTGATAGAAATGTTAATAACATAGGGAAAAGTACAGATCTATAGGATATTTCATGGAAAACTTCCTCCAAAGGAACAGATATTTTTCCTTATTCTTGGGTTACATTCATCCAACCGACTTTGAATTAATCTAATTGTGCTATTATCTAGTCCACAGTTCTCCATATTTTGAATGAATGGATAGATGAAAAGCATTTAATATGTATTTTACTATATGCTAAACACTCTGCTAATCTCTGGGGATATAAATACCAAAACAAAATAATTCCAGTATTTAAGAAGCTTACATTATAATAGGGGGAAATAGTACATAAAAGAACGTGATGGTTAGGGATGAATGCTTTGACTTTAAGAAATCATAAGAATGAGAAATAGAGTCACTGACATGCTCTTTCTCAGAACAATGCTCATTTTGATTTAATTATTGTTTCTTAACAAGAGGAAGGAAGCAGATATGATGGTGATGGTGATGGTGAGGGTGGCATGTGCAGTAGCAGGAGAGATAGGAAGGAGATTGTTAAGGTGGGTGGTTGAATGGGATGTAAAGCATTGTCTGGAACTTGGGGTTTGGTATAATTGGGCAATATATATTTTTGTTAGCAGATTCAAAAAACCCTGCAACATCATAGCCCCAAGGAGGTCATTCCAAAACCACGAGGATTAAGTGAGTATTAGGAGATTGAGTGGTCTTAAATGAACAGGGCAAGGAGGCCTCTAATTTGGTCAGCTGGTTGGGATTTGAGCCATGTTACTTTTCCATAAGAACAGCATGAGACTTTTTTTTTATGCAATCCTGTCAAAATCTAAAATATCAGTGTTCTCCAGATCTAGGACTTTTATAATTCTATAAAAAAAGAATTAAGATAAACTTAGCATGACTTGTCCTTAATGATGCCATGATGCCTCTTTGGGATCACTACTTTCTTTTCTGAATATTCATCAAACATCTTTTTAATGACATCCTACATTTTGGACAAGAATCAAAGTAACTGGCCTATAATTTGTAGGCTACTCTACCATTAAAAAAATCACAATAGTCCTGGAAGATTGTAGGTATTGAATTAATGCTTTTTGATTGATTTGCCCTTCTTTAATCCTGAATTACTTCTCCCAATCTATTGACCCTAGTTTAGCAAGGGTTTTTTTCCTATACTTATGAATATGGTTCATATGGAATTTCATCAGCATCACCTAGGCACCCTCTTACTATGTCCTGATTTATCATGGATATACATTCCTTATTAGTCATATTTTTCAGTCCCTTCTAGTACAAATGCCATTTGCCTTAGAAAATAAAATAGAAGCAAATAAATATAAAAGAATTTTGGAACTCATTTCGGGAAGAATCTTTCTTGCTTTGCATGAGGAGAGTGAGGGAACCAGGTGGCATTTTGCTAGGATGTGGTCATTGGTTTAGGACAAAGTGTCCTAAATATAATCAAACTAGGAACTAGATGCAAAAATAACTTCCCAGAATTGGAGCTCCCTACTTAGAATTGGGGGGGGGGTTGCAGATCCTGGAGGCTTGGAGGTCTTAAAAAGTGCTAATCTCTTATGACTGTTTGCATTTTAATAGTGTGTTCCTGAATATGGAAAGATTTTCAAAGATCTCAAGGTCTCAAAGATCTAATGGTCAAGTTTTAAATCACATGCTAGGGCAGTCTGATATTTTGAGGAAAAGAGTTTTGCATGAGACTCCTCAAATAGAATCATGTAAAGACAATTTTGAAGTACTTTCTACCTACACTGAAGGCCAAGCCTTGAATGATCAGTTCTTATGGAATTCCCTGTCTACATCAATCTGTTGACAAAGTCAGATCTTGCTTTTCACTTGACTTTCTTCTTCCTTAGGTCATTTTTGGGACAGCAGTGGATAGAACCCTGGGCCAAGAGGTGGGGACATCTGAACTTAAATCTGACCTTAGATATTTACTAGCTGTGTGATCATGGTTTGTTCAGTTGTTTCAGTCATGTCCAACTCTTAGTGACCCTATGTAAGATTTTCTTGGCAGAGATATTGGAGTGGTTTGCCATTTCTTTCTCCATCTTATTTGACAGATAAGGAAATTGAGGCAAACAGGATTAAGTGACTTGCCCTAGGATATAGTAATAGCACATACCTTCCAAAATTGTTGTATCATCAAATGAGATTATAATTGAAAAGTACCTGACACATAGTAAACAGAATATGTGATAATTATTGAGTTATTATTATTAGCCATTTTCAATCAAAGCAGACCTCAATTCTATAGCTTAGGAGAGCTCTTTCCAACACTGACAGTGGCATAAGTAACATTTAATAGACTTATTTGATGAAACTAGAAGGAAAGGTGTATCTTAAAAATTTTTTATTAATGAATCTTCTCCCTTTCTTTTTGGGAGGGATATGAGAGAAAGACAAAGGGAAGAAGGAAGGGAGGAGGAGAGAGTGAGAGAGTGAGAAAGACAGAGAGTGAGAGAGAGAAGAGAGAGAATGAGGAAGAGAGAGAGAGAGAGAGAGAGAGAGAGAGAGAGAGAGAGAGAGAGAGAGCGCTCACACTAGTCTGATAGTTGCCTAGCAACTGTTGAAAACTCAGGTAAAACCATCTAATTAGTTTGGTTTGGAGTATGGTCTGAAGGGTGTTGCCTAGCAACCCGTTGAATTCTGGACCTCTGCAAATCTTGAAGGAAGGCATCAACACAGCTCAGGGAAAAATTTCTGAAAAGTTGCTTGCCGGCAAATACTTTCACTAGCCTTCATTTCATTCCTCTACTATGAGGAGTTCCATGAAAATCAGGATTATGTCTTCTTTATGTGCCTTTCCATGTCTAGAGTGGTGCCTTTCACATAGTATCATAGTGGCTTCTTAAGTGCAGAAAAATGGAATATATTTTTACCAAACTTTTCTTTTGTCTCCATTCCTCCCCCCACTCCTATTTCTTTCCTCAGTTAATTGGATATCCTTTGAGACTGACACAGGCTAAGAAAGTTTATAACATTAGAGAGAAATGCTTTTAAAAATATATCTATCTTTACATGCAAGCACTAGTAGTATGAATAATAGACATGATATTATATTTAATAATATATAGCGCTATATTTTATGTTAACAGTGATGCTTCCAGAATTCTCTATGGAAAGTCCTTTGGAGATGAGCTAAGAGGACAAGCTGTCCCAGTAGGGAGTCTCAATGGTAAGCAGGGAGCAGGCTTCTTTAGAGAGCTGATTAGTAGAGTGCCTTTTAAATGTTAATGATAATTGGTTACATTGACACTTTAAAGCAAGAGAGAGGACTATGGCATAAACATACTGTGTCAACAAGTCATTAATTACAGATGAGGTTGAAAATGTTAAAAATCTCTAGAGAAAAAAGAGGAAGTGTCAAACTGTCATAGCCAGGAACTTCCCTGTAATATGACCTATATTAGCATAGAATTTGGTGTGAGACAGGTTGCTATTGGATCATTTCCAAAGGTACTTATTATTGAAAGTACCAGGAGGACCTTGCTATATTCATTCATTCGTTTCATTCAATGAAAATTATTAAGTGTCTATTCTATACAGTGCACCATGAAGCTATGAAGAGATATATGATGTGGACCTTACCCTAATGTAACATTTTTTTCACCTATAATTTTTGTTGTTCAGTCATTTTAGTCATGTCTGACTCTTTGTGACCACTTTTGGGGGTTTTATTGGCAAAGATACTGGAGTGGTTTGCCCATCTCTTCTTAATTCCTTCCTTCCTTCCTTCCTTCCTTCCTTCCTTCCTTCCTTCCTTCCTTCCTTCCTTCCTTCCTTCCTTCCTTCCTTCCTTCCTTCCTTCCTTCCTTCCTTCCTTCCTTCCTTCCTTCCTTCCTTCCTTCCTTCCTTCCTTCCTTCCTTCCTTCCTTCCTTCCTTCCTTCCTTCCTTCCTTCTTTCCTTCCTTCCTTCCTTCCTTCCTTCCTTCCTTCCTTCCTTCCTTCCTTCCTTCCTTCCTTCCTTCCTTCCTTCCTTCCTTCCTTCCTTCCTTCCTTCCTTCCTTCCTTCCTTCCTTCCTTCCTCTCCCTTCTCCTCCCTCCCTCCCTCTCTCTCTCTTGCTTTTCCTTTCAATACTGTGTATTGGTTCTAAGGCAGAAAAACAATAAGGGCTAGGCAGTGGGGCTTAAGTGACTTTTCTGACCACTCTTAAATCCCTAGGTTTGTTTCTAGTGGATTAGAGTTGTTGGTGGTGGTCAAGGAAGAAAAGTTTGGGGATATTCCTGTTTGGGAATGAATTAGATCATTATATGATCTCTGAGCTTTTGGAGTGTTTCCTTATCTTAATGGCAGGGTTGTTGTTATTGCATTTAGGGGATTTCCTATTATTTTCAGTGGAAAAGAAAGGAATGCGAGTCCCTTAGCAAAGTGCTGCTAACTGCTTTGGTGCTTTGTTAGCCAGGGTATTTTACTAGGAAGTGCTAACTAGCTACATCAGTTATTCAATGCAAACTGTTCCTGTATGAGACATTTTAATTGGGCAAAAATGTTCGGTATTATCATTTTACCTGAAGATACACCATATGTCAGAGTCAGCCTCAAACTTGTTTCTTTATCTGAATGCTAATGAGATTCCTAAATAAGCTGCCACTCTGAAGAGCTGAATGAGGAAACCACAAACGAGGAAACATAGCAGCCCTTGCTTTGAGTTGTATGTTGCTTTGGATGAACTAATATTGAATCAATGAAATTGTGCTGTCTTTGATCCCCTGCTGCTTGGAGGAGAGAGCTGGCCTCCTGGTACAAACTGGGCATCACACAATAACAAGGCTAACTGAAAACAAAACAAATTTCTTCAAGATTACATATCCAAAGGAACATTGTCCTTCAAAGTAATCACCTTGGAAGGCTATTTTGTTTTTTCACATTTTATTTTTAACTTGGTTTTGTGTGTGTGTGTGTGTGTGGGGGGATGCCATGCCCAAAAACTCACCCATGCTCAAGCATTTATGTGTATGGATATGACCAGGGC